>NW_008751848.1:186274-195056 GCF_000715545.1 Opisthorchis viverrini
ATATATATATATATATATATATATATATATATATGAGACGTTTAACTTCCATTGACTAAAGAGCGGTTATTTGCGTTTATATTGAGTAACCAAACCAAAACGTTCTGAACTGCATGTTCGTCATTTGAAAACATTCATCGACTCACCGAGGAGGTTGCACTGTTGAAAGTAAGCAGTTAATTAGGAAGTATGGAACGCCCAGAAAATGTTACATTAAAAGGATGAAGTTGCTTACACCTGATATGTTCAGGAGAAATAAGAGGGTCAACCAATATGGACAGCCGACACACTGATTCTTTTGCATAAACCCAACAGTGATTTTCAAACGTTCATTGCGTTTTGCGCACTCCTGCGCTTGTTCTTCGCAATTCAGCACAATCCATAAGTTTGGATGTTACGTTTCTACGGTTTTAATCCGCTTTAAGAAACCTATTATCATACTTTGGTCTCAAACAAATTGGTCGCAACGTATGACTCACATCAATGGTTTGTCCTCACCAGTGGCCTGCTTCCAAAGACGTGGCTGGAGGGATGCGAATAACCGACGTGAAAATCAAAGACCGGAAATAGGTTTGGTGATTAGTCATAGAAGACAGAGAGTCGACTTCAGACAAAAGGTTCAAAAAACTTGACCATGCCCCAAGAACAGCGTCAGGGTTTTAGTACTTATGACTTCACCTATAAAATAAATGTCAGTGGATGATTCTAGTTTTCTCCTATAATATGTAGTCATATGGTAGCCACGTCAAATAGCAGTTTGATTCAACTCGGGAACAGGATTCTAACTTGGTGGGGTCATAGTATACTATACTGTCATCGAAAGATTAGGGGTCACAAATGCACAAACAAAAACATGTTGCAGATGTTCCACAAACTGTGTGCGGGTGATGCTAGCACCGGTTGCATCCCAAGATGATGCTTGAGCACTAGAATCACATCACTCAGACAATTACCAGTGGTGTACACCCAGTGATCTTTCATTGTGGGTGTCAAGTGATTTCAAGCATGGATTATATATATATATATATATATATATATATATATATATGTAAACGGAATGTTAGTAAAAGCTCGCAAGAAAAACGAGGAAGATGAACGTGAATATCCAGGAGATTGCTTTGGTCCCACTAATTGAGTGATTTTTAGAAACACATTCTGTGTCTTACTTCTACCCCACTTGATTGTACGTCACAACAGAAAAATTCTTTAGAGCTGGAGGCGCATCTACGCTTGAGATCAGAGCTAAGTATCTCAATTTAGACCATGTACACACAAAACACCTTCGGTTCACATATACATTTTTTGCAAAGAATTGTCACTGAATTAGACAGAGTGAGTAAGAGAGCCACGATAAAAACCGCTCGGTGTGCTCATGAAGCCATCCGATCATTTAAGCGTAATACGAATAGGATGAAATCAGGGTAGTTTTATGTCTCAAACATTCCTTCCAGATGAATGGAAACAATGATGAATCACGGCAGGAATATTTTTTACCCATTGCAACACATCTAGTACTAATTGCAGTAGCGATCCATGGTAGGACAAGATCCGTATTGCTTATATTTCTGTTGACACTCCTAAGCTTACACAAATAATCTGTCACTATACAACATTTTGTCTACGATACTATTACATGAAATGCCATGTGACGTTCACATAGGTATTTGCTCGAGAACACGTGTGAAACGTCAGAACCATTACAAAAGGAAACTATCAATGGATGCTGCACAAATGCATACAAGCGCATCTATCATTCTCCGGATAACGTGGTCTCTCTTGTGTCTATTATATTGTTTTTGGTCATTTTATTATCCAGTCTAAAACGTCTATTCTTCAGTAGGAGATCATGCTGATGCTGGGGTACAGCGCTTTTTGAATCTTCCTCATGGTTTGCCTTCACTGACAAAACAAATCTCTGATAAAAATCCTCATAATTTTTCCTACTACTAACATTAGTGAATATTGCTGGATGCGGGATGCCGGCGAGCATTCACTGCATAATACACTCTGGTAGTCGACAAACACTCGTGATTTCTTTGTGGTGTCTGTCAAAGATTTAGCTGAATCAGGAATGTAGTTGGCCTAACTCATTTGGGTGGATGAACTACGCTTAAATGCTGTCTGCAATATCCCAAGAATTGTCCATTCCGTCAAGATTGGAACTTCATTTGTGGATGGTGCCCGTTAGCGTCACGCCCACTGTTTGAGGCTTTCGACCATAAAATGCTTTCTCAGTTCAAACTTATGAGGTTTCAATCGAAACCTGGATTCTGATTCTCGCAGAAATACCCTCTACCATTTTGGTGAACGCCAAACGGCACTAGCGTCTCTTACGCTTAGTTGTCATGGACCCGTTTAGTAGCGAACGAGTTAGATTTCTGAGTAATATTTTGGTATCTACGCGTTCCAGTCAAGGACTGCCAACATTCACACATATTGCAACGGCTCGTTAAACTATAAAAATACTCCTTTTTTCGGCAAAATCCGGCCATCTAAAACTGCTACCAAACGATCCAGCTTTACACTCATTTTCTCCTAATATCGGAAAGTACAACCGTTGCAATATTTAGGCGAATGCGTGCGCATACCGAAAAAATATAACGCACTATATGATTCAGTAGGATACAACATCAACAAGCCGCAAAACCATGGAAATCGCATTGGACTGCACGCGAAACCAAAGAGGTTCAAATGAATTCGCCTGATTCTCTGTACAATCGGTTGGCATCTCCTTATGTGTCTTCCGGGAATTTGAAATTGAAATTGCAATGTGTCGACATATAAAGCAGCAACCAGCTGATTCAGCATAATGCTAAACTATTTATTTGCACATTTGTGTCCCTTCTTTAATTGCAGAGTTTTCTTCTCCAAGGTCACGTGAGGTCATCAAGACGATGTTAAATGGTCTGTTCCCGGGAGGTGATTGAACTGGAACCCATTACACATACTATTTCTTAGAACTACTGAATTCTGCGTTCCTACTCGTGAGCTTTGCACCATATGAACCACTTCTTATTTCATGGCGTTTTTATCCGAATGCTAACTGTTGCAACCTATGGACATTACACTTCAGAGCTACCGAATGCCACCCGATATTTCGGGTGCCATTCTGGGAGTGAAAATGATTTTTAGTTATACGCAGTCCTTTTGAACGATTTGCGACAGTTAGGTTTCCTGCGGGAATTTATAGATCACAGAGAAGCTTTCAGAAGAAACCCAGCTTATCTAGAATGGCTTATTTGGATGCATGCAGAGAAGTGTTTTGGTCGGCCGGTTGGACGCAGTGAACGGCTGCGGGATCTGAATTATGTCGAACTGGGACAAAGTACCAGTTTGAATATGAATCTAAGTGAATCGTTGGAGATGCTTTGATGAGCAATGATGAATGTTACGATGCGCTTGTATCCGAGTCAACCTCGTGACGTTATTCCTCGTACTAGTGCCAATATGAAAAACGCAAAGTTGCTAGGTCCGGCTGGATTGAAGCGGATATGTTATTCTGGAGGTGATCGAGCGAGGAGAGTTGGGAGGAGACAATTCTTCTACAAAAATGTTCGTCGGATTCTAGTGTACGGACAGTTATTGCTATGACCTATATAAGAACGATGTGAAGTGCAGCAGGTTAAAGAATATGTATTCATGGCAACGCATCCATAAATAAGACACCTGCGACAGCTTTGATGAGCAATGATGAATGTTACGATGCGCTTGTATCCGGGTCAACCTCGTGACGTTATTCCTCGTACTAGTGCCAATATGAAAAACGCAAAGTTGCTAGGTCCGGCTGAATTGAAGCGGATATGTTATTCTGGAGGTGATCGAGCGAGGAGAGTTGGGAGGAGACAATTCTTCTACAAAAATGTTCGTCGGATTCTGGTGTAGAGAAAATTATTGCTATGAACTATATACGAACGATGTGAAGTGCAGCAGGTTAAAGGATATATATTCATGACAACGCATCCATAAATAAGACAACTGCGACAGTCCCCAACAGCTACACTGGTACCAAATTAATATTTCACTCTCTCATGGGAAACAAATGTTGGTTCACTTGGTCAAAAACGTGCACTAAACCCACATGATGAATGGAGTATCAGCCTATTTGCTCACTCTCCCTGGACCTGCATTGTAGGAAAATTTTTATACTAATTTTACCAAGCTCACCAGTTATTCAACTTCATCCTGTTTGTGCCCATAAAATTATTACCTACAAAAGTTTGCGCACCATTTCAGCCATCAATGTAGCTCCGATGTATATACATTTAATATTTAGTTCAGTTTCATTTTAGTCTGGCGCTGGCAGACATTATCTGCAGGCAGTGTATGGTCTCGCAGAAAGCATTTTCACTGCCCTCGCGCGCCTTACCTTCATATAATTGATTTGCAGACAACAAGCTATTAGTGTTCTCTATTGTTAACAACAAAAACCACTTGATAAATCAGAAGGCTAGAAAGCGGCACTAATAAAATTTGTTTTAAGAGCGTGAGGTTACAACACCTTAATCGAGTCGAATACAATACCGAAAATGGGAATGTACAGATGAAGAACTTATCTTTCTGAGAAGAAGTTACAATAGTTCCACCGAGTTGGTTTGGGTTCAGGTAATCGTGTTTTTTTTTGGCAGATTCACTGCTACGCGTTCCTAGTTGTCTGCGGTTGTTTTTGGGTCCAGCCGGTCTGTGTTTCGACGCGCGAGTGTGGCGTGAGGGTGTGTGTGTTTGATTGGAGAGTTTGACGTGTGCATAAAACACGGAACGTTCCGATGCGTACTAGACGGGGACTGACTTGTGGTCGATCAAAGTTGCGGGCGGAACGGCGTTTGTCACGTGATTTGTGTGCTGTGTTTGATTGTGTTCTGTCCTTATACAGGAAACTTAGACGTGTGTATAAAACATGAATCGTTCCGATGCGTACTAGACAGGAACTGACCTGTTTAGCAGGTCAGTCGCGGAATCTAGTAAACACGCATGTACGCATGTACTAGACAAATTAGGTGAAGCCGGTCGAGGGGGACATGGAAATGTCCGCTACATGGCCTCTACGTTACGCTGTAGTTATCTTCTTGCCGTTGCCCATTCAAAGTGCTCTTACTCGTTCATAATCATATTTGTTTCAGTTGTTTACAGTATCCTGTCACTGGTAAATACTGGACATAGAGTATCGTAATAAATTCACGAAGTAGATAGAATATGTGCATTTTCAATTTAAGCAGAATCGAGCTCATTCGGGATCCTATGATGTGAAAGATGTGAACATAACTTTATACCAGCTGAATGTCCTCACCGAAGTACCATGTCAGCAAAGGGCCACATGGATAGAATGTTTTGAAACCTATCGACTTCAGGGTTTGATGCTCGAAATTTTTAGCATTTTTAGCGAGTATGACTGAATGCCATCTGGCATCAAGTTAAATTGGGTTTCCCTAAGCTCGCCTTGTAAACAAGGTCATTTGGTTCAAATGACCTCTCGTGAGACGCTACATTCAATGAAGTTCGGTAGATTTTCTCACCTAGTGAGTGACACATTTTGTCCCATTTATTACGGTGGTGTGATCAACCATGGATATAGAATCCACTTAGAACAATATAGCCTGACAAAGCTTACCCCATGACTTCATTGAAGGTTTCGCGCAAGTTTTCCATTGTCTTCTACCCGTCTGGTTGCATTAAGGTTAAATATGTAACCGGTTTTCTACCTGAACTCATCTGACCTTTACGACTGATTCCATTCCGACACTTGAACCTCAGATTCGTCATGAAAATGTCTAGCTGGTTCTTGCCTCAGGTCACGCAGCAACCACGCAGAATTTCGCAAACCCTTTCACACCGTATTCCGACAGTATTGAAGTACTGAGCATGGGCTCGTTCTGTGTTTTCGGTCATCACAGATTTTAATGCAGAGAAGATCGTCTAAAAATGCCAGTGACAGAACACGTTTTGAGAAAAACAGGTTTTTTTTTCAAAACACGGTTACACCAAACGGGTTTGTTCTCATTCTTCTGTAGGGTTGAACGCGTTTGCGTCCCCTTCACATCAACCACTGATGAAGGCTCTGTTCTCTGTTGTGGCCCATTTATGGCGTGTAATTCAGGTAATAACCGCTTTCGCAGATTATATATAAAAACAAGGAAATAACTAAGAGGATGCTTATATGCATCGTGACACCCGGTGTTCCAACCGGACCGCACTTGCCAAAAATCTGATGGTTGTTAATTACACCCGGAAATAGATGTTCTTCGCATTCTCCAACACCCAGTGGATCACAGATATATTCAGACACATTGATTTAATGGCAGGTAAGAAGGAAATGATACCTGGAACTGGGCGTGATTCTTACAAGAGTTGTACAAAGGTTCTCCTCGGAATAAGCCGAAATATTCAGGGTCATCTGGATTTTGATATGCTCATCCTCTGGTTCAATATCTGCTCGCTGAGTATGGTTAGCAATGCGGTAATATTGCAGCTCACCGCTTTTGTTACATTATACTTGAAATTTTGGTGATATCATTTCAACATGATACCCATTTCTTAATCTGTTACTAATAATTATTAATTATTATTATTAATTATTATTACTATGTTATTATTAGTATGTTATTGTGTTATTAATAATTGCTTACTCTCACATACTCTGTCGTAGCATTTCGGGAAAAAAATGACACGCAATGCCGATAGATGATCGAGAGATCTGGTGTACCGTCGTTATGTATAAGGCGATCAAATTTTTTTGGATATAATTTCAGCTTTCGCAAAGGGTGCAGTGAGTTCTTCTTTTTCTGTGTTCCCCTGGGTAACCGGTTAATCAACACGCGAAACATGTTCATGACTCTGAATAATCCAACAGACTTGGCTGACAACTTTGCTCTGAGGGAAAATTAAAGCAGCATTCTCCTGTGCCGCGGTTCAGACGGAATGAGACGAATCACTCATGCGTCATTTACCTCGTAATAGGGATTCCAATGTACGAAAAGACTGATCTCTGATTAATGAACCACCTTATTGACGTAAAATCGTGCTGAATGTGTCATAAAAGAGCAGATTATATCAGATGTGCCACGTGAATGTACGTATTTACCATACAAACCCTACGAAAAGGCGTTGGTTTATACGCCAAAATGTAATATCATCATACGTTGCTGACGTAATTCATGGCTAGCACAACGAACAGGTCTTGGGTGACTAGTGAAAGGTTCAATCCACCGAAATAAGATACAGCTGAACTCCTACCCATGAACCGTTTTTTTTCATGACTTGCGTTAAACGACTGGGAGCTTGTTGCCGTTGTTAGATTTCCACGATAAGTATTCATACTGAATACAGAAGGCAAGCAATAGAATTCATAACTGTTGTGGGTTTACTTCCTTTTGTGAGATATATATTGCTGACCACGATGAATAGGATAGATGCGTAAAATTATTCAATACAATTATTCGAAAATAATTAACAAATTGATTCAACATGGTTGCAATCTATTCGTCCCAATGTTGCACGCCTTCTAATGCCCGCCTTATTTTTTGACTGTTCCACCGAGGTTTCCCCAAAGTGAATGGCTGAGCGAATTGATTCCGACATTCCATCACAAGTTGTGGTAATGACCCGGATTCTCTTATTAAACCGTCACCCTAGCAAGGCCAATTCATAACCTTTATCAACGCCATGGACAAAGTGCGGGTCATCAACAATGGACCGGTGGGGGTTTGGGGCATCCATGACATGAGTTGCCACAGATATATTTGCCGCTGTCAGCCGGTTGCTGTGCACTTAAATTCGGGAGTCTAGATATCTGAAGTAGTCACGTAGTGTCTTGATTATGTACATCCCAGGAGAAAGTAGGAACTTTCTTTTTTGATATCGGTGTTCATTTATTCGTTTGCTGCTTCTCAGGTTAAGTCAGGTATCCTCGCTTGCTGTTCTTTCCACAGAGAGATGGACGGAATGCAGTGTCTGCTTTTAGCCATGGAATATTGTGGATTTCACGTGTCAGTAACCCTCCGTTTGAGTACAGAGGAGGCATATTTCCTATGCAAGCGAAATGCTACCTTGTATTCAAGTGGAATATATCATCCGCACGTCATGAAACAATCCCTCTAGTGGGTCTGGTGACCGGTCGGCGAAACACAGAGGTAGGGAACATGGTCTGACAGAGGTTAAGCGTTTGTGTGTCTGTCACCTGTGAGAGTCTGTTGCATTCTAACATACTATGCCCTTCCAAGGGGCACCTAAGGACCACTTCCGGAGTGCAACGTGTTCACATGTACCCAGTGATTTTCTAGAAAGCTAAGAAGGGTGACTCGTGATTGACTCAATCAAAATCCCCCATGAATTTTTCCCAACAGCTTGAACCTGCTATCAAATGTCCTTAGAGGGTCATGGAACATGCCGCACCAGCATTTCCCAGAAACACCCTAATCAGCAGTCACTTCCACCTGAAATGATTACTAGTAACCTGCCGAATTTGCACATCGATTGTCTATTCAATGTTATTGAGCAACAACAATGGCACGTGCGTATCGAAGACCGGTTCCCTCGAAAGTGGTTTAATTCTTATAAAAGAATGTGAGTATGTAACAAGTAATGGTGTAAATAAATATACTTAACTAGCACTTCAAATCCGTGGATTCCGGGATCATTCTTAACGTTCACTTTCCATTTCCTCATACACGCGAACCCCACCTATAACCCAAGGAAACCTCCAATTGTTGGTGTTGATAACGCACGAAAATGCATGTAAAGAGCGGTCCGCCTGAATTTAGCAAATTTGATACATTCGTGGCTGAAAACC
>NW_008751848.1:195312-247321 GCF_000715545.1 Opisthorchis viverrini
AATTGAGCAATTTGATACATTCGTGGCTGAAAACCACAACGGAAACTCATCCACTACTCTGTCACAGCAAGATACGAAAGAGGCAGCAATCGCAGATGTATCTGATTTAAAAAACATGCAGATAACTTGACAATTTCAACTTGGGCTCTTATTCAGGCTTAAAAATTGGTGGTTATATTAACCAAGTCACTCCACCCAAAAAGCTGACGCATGATGTCGTAGCATGTCCTTATGCAGGAATTTCAGTTATTGGCACACAAAATGCATGCATCGACCGGACTCTTGGCCGACGATCACCTGCTGTGTGGCGATAGGTCACAGAATGAGGAACCATCCGCGTGTTCGAACGGTCTATAGCGTTTTGTTTAATACAGGCGCTAACAAAATGCACAAGACATATGTCACGGAAGCCACAAATGTCTTTATTTTCGAGCACTAGCGGCTGAATATCAGTGTGTAAGCGTTTACCACACTTACGCATCCTATGTAGCGGCTTCTCAAATAGAAGTGCCACACACCTGTATTATTCGGGGATCGATCATAGAGCACGGATATTTGATATTCTGAAATCGATTCTATGTTTTCAGTTTAGTGTTAGGCGAGACCCTACGACAAGGTCGCCTCGAACTCGTAGATTGGTTGATGCAATGAGCAATAAATATACGTGCGGTGTTATCGTGATGTGTGAGTTGTTTCCGCTACCCACACGAACTACGGTATTTTTTTACCTATGATTCCTTATTCACTTTGAGCGTTCATTCTGCATAATGTCACTGTTGTGTTTCCTCTCCCGAACCCCCCAGCGTAGTTGAATCATATCAAGAGCTGAGCTGAAGTGCAACTGGCGGCCTGAATCCCATGATGCCGATGGAATCTGATGGGCTTCATTATTTGTTACAGTTGCAACAAGGGCAATGTAAAGTGACAAGCTACAAAAAGACAGTAAATAACCCGTTCGATCAGGCATAATGTTTCTTCTGAGAAAAAGGTGTTTACGTGTGGGGACACCAAAAGTCAAATTAGGATAATGCTGCTTGGTTCGTCTAGCGCATCATTCACACAATGACGTTCGGTGGTTAATTTAACAAGGGAACTACTGAATGTTTCCGTGAACGGAGAGGATATCGGTGTGTACGGCACTGCGGAACAAGGGCATTCAGTTTACTGGAAGTCCGTATTAAAGCGTATCCAGAAGACTGGCCTGAGGATAAATGAAGCCGATACGCAGCTCGCTCGAAATTCGGTGAACCTACTCGTGCATAAATTGCCTCAGAGAGAAGCTAACCCACCGCCAGACAAACTAGCGAAAATCGAGGATTATGCTGAAGCTTTCATGTGTCAAAGCATGTATGCTTTGTCAGCAACTGACTGGCATTTAGTGTTGCAACGTACGCAAGTGACCACATTATCGATGCAGTCCCAAAGCAGAGAAATGTCATCATCTAATATGCAAGCCGACACTAATCACTGACCTCTGTAGTGGATCAGGACCACCAGAGATATCCGCGAAAATCTCGCACAGTGAGCACTCCATTTGCAAGAACACGAGTTCACGATCCAACAGGTGCCGGGGAAGGAGAACCACTAGGTCGTAGGTTGGCTATAAGTCCGTTTCCACTAGCGGTCACGTCAGAAGACTGTAAGAAAAAGGCTTTCATGTTTCGAGATGGCCACACAGGATGCACCAAGAATTGGGATTAACTTTGGAAGAGGGCCTACTGGCTCGAGAAGCGAAGTGTGGTGGTGTCCTGTGGTGCCCTGTAGGTGGTTAAAACTGATGAACGAGGACACGACCGGGGCAACCCAACCCATGGAACCAATTCCTGTCCCAGAAATCGGCTACTTAGAGTCGGCAGAAGTCATTGGCCTGTTCCCGTTGACGAACACTGGAAATCAGTATATTGCGATAATGACAGATCACTTGTCACTATCGGTCGGGGAGTCAGTGGTGCCAAATCAACGGGCGACGAGAATCAGCAAACTTGGATTGAATTATATGGTGGCAGCCATGCCGTGCGTAAAATGAGCCCAAACGATCTGGAGCCATGCTACCCACGTGAAGCGCTTAGGAGTTGCTCGCAGTAGCTAGGCATCAGATGGCTAAGAACGGCGTGACACGACTCGCAAACAGGCGACCCAACCGAACTCAACGATTGAGGAGTAGCTGGCAGCCAAAGCAGAGTTACTTTCTACAGGGGGGCTCCTTTCTATATTTTCCGAAGACGGGTTTTGTCCTGCAGTAATTCAACTACCCCCTGGACACATGAATGTCAATAATTACTGTTACAATGTCATCAGAAAACATTCTTCTCAGCGCATTTTGCCATCACCCAAATTGTTTTAAGTCTGCCTTGCAGGAATATCCTCCAGTCTAGCCTGATGCTGGATACATTCTTTTTCCAAGGTAACTTACAACCCCAAGTTATCTTTCATACAATAATCGTCATGTAAGCTGAAATTTTATTTCTTCAGTGCAACCTCGAAAATTGTTACTCTTGCACAGTTTTTCATCTGGGATGTAAACTAAAAGTGGGCAGTACTGACAGCTGGTTAGATAGCCTGGATATAGTCCATTGACTCTAAATGCATCTCGCTCTAGTATCAGTCGGATAACTGTCCTACGTACGGACGCCAGGTTGATTTAGAAGTACACATATTTTAGCGTAATCTGTTTTTCATAACATCGTAAAATTCAGACGGCGTATTGGGATTCGTGTACACCTAAATTCTGAATAGTATGCACCTCTGTTGCGTGGTAGATTGAAGTAACTTCGCCCAAATATGCGGCATTTTCGATATCACGATTTAGATGCCCGCAAAGCCTGATACAAACTGCCAATTTTAGTGACTTCTTAAAAGTGACGTCTAAATGGACAAATGTTGGAGGAACTTCATTAAAATTGGTCTTCATCAATATGCAGAAACCGGACGTAAAGCTATAGTATTTCAACAAGTCGAAATCAATGTAAATCTCGAAAGGGGAGCTAACCGCATCCAGGATTTACACCCAGCTACCAAGGATCCGTAAGCAGTTTATAGTTCGCTCCTTCGGGGTTTCCTTGTCATCAAAGCTGCTGTACCAAGTGCGTATCCGACACCCTTATGACTTTATCAAATGTCGTTAGCGTGGTCCAGCACGTTATTTAGTAATTGATGAAGTAACCGGTTACTTTCGTGTTAATGGTCGAGCAGCTATAAAACTGGAATCATTTTCATTGTTGACGATTCTGTCTCTGGTTATTATTAATGGCAATAATTCCGGGATGATGTGAGACCTACGTCTCCACTCGTTTTCCTATACCTCATGAATGCTGACGGGTGGCTACTAGTGCGACTGACACTGAGTAGTTACGTAAGTTGCGGTACAGCTTTACGTAAATTGGAAACGAAATACTCCATTCGAATTTTAATATCTTCAAGAATATTTGCAGAAATTAGGCCTCCTTGCTTACTCAGAAGAAAACTTTGACGATACATGGCATTAATTTGAGGGCCGTAGATACGATGTAAAGAGAAGCATCTTGTTGTAGTCTGAAATCAAACGGTTGTATCGATTTGGCTTTCTCTGTAAATATGCCGCTTCGGCAGGTCAAAATATCGGAACCAATATGCTGCTCATTTCCAAGACTCAAAACTGACACACGATGATATGGCTGCCGTGACTACCGGCTGGTAAGAAACATGATCGCAGCTGTGAAAACGTATCAGAGAATGTGGTTCGGCCGATAGCTCTACAATAACAGGCAATCATTTGATGGCACTTAAGGTCATTTTGAGAGCATTTTAAGGTCCAAGCAGCTCCAGCCATCGGAAGTAAAAAACTGAATCTGAACAAGGAAGCAATGAATTCTCATCGTGCTTTAAAACCACTGACATCAACGCTAAACATCAAAGGCTCATGTAAGGCAAAAGCTGGCGCAGTACTGTTAAGGGTGCACGAATTTAGCCTAGACATCGTGAGAAGGGAATGGTCGTTTAAAGTTCATAGAATGGACATATCTGGTCGTTGGCTTGTTGGCTGAGCTGGGTAATTTGGTTGCAAACGTTTCATCACCAATCAAGGTGATATCATCAGTGCGTAGTTGTGCGTAGCGGTGGGTTAACGGTTGTGCGTTCAATAGTGTTACGTGTGATAGCCGGGGATGATCTTTGACCGCGATTAGTTATTCTGTCGGGCGCTTACATTGGTTGTTATTTTATCTCGTATCCTCGTTCGCCGATGCCCACATGACCTTTGAACTTGGCATCCCTCGCCGTCGTAGTCTGGTCGGTGTTGGAGTGACCTTTGTCCTTCCGAGTTCCGGTTGTAACCTTTATTGCTTCGACTCCGAGGAGTTCCTTGTTTCTTCGTTTGTTACTCCATTATTCGATCCTCCTTAAGTGTTTCGGTTGCGGTGTTGATCTCTCGCGCGTAGAGGTGCGTAAATTGGATCCAGTTCGATGCACCGGTTGATTGAACCTGCTGTAGAGTACCACGCTTCCAGAAATTCTCTTCCGTGTCTCCGTATGCCAAAATTTTCGCGTTTTCCAGATTGAATTTGTGGCCTTCTTGGTTCTCGTGTATAGATTGGGGATCCCATTGGAGTGCTTTTGAGCCATTGGTATGTTTCCCCATCAAAGGTCTAGTATGCATCCATGCAAAAGTCCAACAGTTTGCATATACTTTCAGGTATCATGGCTTCCGTCGAGTTTGGATTATTCCGAAGCAGTTCCGCTATGGTTTCCCGTGCTAGGTTGTGGTCCTTTGAAGAACTGCAATGGGGTCCTCAATATCAAGATTCATTGCCGAGGCGGTAATGCAAAGACTAGAGAGCGTAGTACATCCGATCATCAATCCAAAGCTGTGGATCCGCTACGTGGACGACACATTTGTCATCATGAAACGGGACTCAGTACACGATGCACATGAACTGCTCAACACGACGTTTGAAGATATCGAGTTTACAATCGAACCGGAAAGAAACAATCGGGTACCATTCCTGGAAGTCTTAGTGAACAGAAAGGCGAATGGGACTCTGAAAAGCTGCGTATACCGCAAAGAGACTCATACGGACAAAATACTGAACTACAACAGCAATCATCCAGTAAACCGCAAAAAGAGCCGCGTCCAAACCTTGTTCAAGAGGGCGGAGACACACTGCAGCACCACAGTACTGCGGAAGAAGGAGGAAACCCATCTATACAAAGTGTTTCAAAAGAGTGGATATCCAAGGAGTTTTATCAAGAGAAGCTTGAATAAGAAGATATCTCAACAACAGCCATAGCAAGAACAAGCCACCAGACGGGTGGTCCTACCTTACATCAAGAATATATCAGAACTCGCAACCAGATTGTTGGCGCAAAAAGGAATCTTCGTGGCCCACAAACCGAGTGCTACCCTAAGGAAACTGATCTCCAGACCGAAGGACAACCGGGACAAAACCAAGAGGAACAATGTGATATACCAAATCGACTGCAACGACTGCAACAAATTCTACGTTGGACAAACTGGGAGAAAATTATGTACACGAATAAAGGAACACAACGCGGCTGTCAGGAGAACGCGAAAATTTTGGCATACGGAGACACGGAAGAGAATTTCTGGAAGCGTGGTACTCTACAGCAGGTTCAATCAACCGGTGCATCGAACTGGATCCAATTTACGCACCTCTACGCGCGAGAGATCAACACCGCAACCGAAACACTTAAGGAGGATCGAATAATGGAGTAACAAACGAAGAAACAAGGAACTCCTCGGAGTCGAAGCAATAAAGGTTACAACCGGAACTCGGAAGGACAAAGGTCACTCCAACACCGACCAGACTACGACGGCGAGGGATGCCAAGTTCAAAGGTCATGTGGGCATCGGCGAACGAGGATACGAGATAAAATAACAACCAATGTAAGCGCCCGACAGAATAACTAATCGCGGTCAAAGATCATCCCCGGCTATCACACGTAACACTATTGAACGCACAACCGTTAACCCACCGCTACGCACAACTACGCACTGATGATATCACCTTGATTGGTGATGAAACGTTTGCAACCAAATTACCCAGCTCAGCCAACAAGCCAACTAGGATCTACGCTACCTGATCTACCGACATTCTCTTGTATAGAAAAGGGGACATATCTATCGAGACACCATGGTGAAAAACCGATGGTCATTTATGTAGTATGCGAAGTCATAAGACAAGAAGTATAAATCAGTAATATTTGTCAACATAATGCGTACTACATCCATATAATGTGTAAGCGAATAGGAAGCGTTCCTCAATTATGAGGATTCTTGTTTGTTGGTTGTAGGAATTAGTGTAATTTCAAATGGAGCCTGACTGCTAAAGCAAACCGTTGGAAAATGCTAGCAAATTTGCGGGCACAGCAAATGATTGGAATGTACGCAGGAGTATTTCGTCAGAATTGATTCGAAATATTAACGTTCAGTTTTCTGTGGAAATCGAGGGTCAATACTGAATAGGTGGAATAAATGCAGAGAAAACACTGGGTTACAGAAAGGGAACAGACTGAATGGATAAAGAGGTACACCGCCTCATCATACCCAACGTGGGATTACTTATGCTACCCCCAATCAACACTCGACACCAGCAAAAACGAGAGGTAAGAACAGAACAGCTGACCCTAGACAAAATGGCATGTCCTCTCCGGTGAATGGGCGCGTACCTCTCACCTACTCCATTGGGCATGCAAACTTCCCTTATATCTCTGGTTATTGTACCGTCGGGCGTCTTGGTCACCACCTGGTCCGACGAGCCCACCAGATCCAGGTATAGAGGACTTTACGATCCCCTTCAACTGGGTAGGTCGTGTGTGTTTTTCTCCAATTATCATCAGCAAACACCCCTTGTGTGTTTCTTCACACAGCCGTCTACATACGGCGCCTTCAAGGCCGTGGAATATATTCTCTCAGCCAAGCGTGTCGGTCATCAATTGATTCTGTCTCCACTGCGGAGTACATCGGTGTCGTCTCCCTGGATCATCTCTAACAGGGATGTATGTCACTTAGCGTAGTAATAGATGGTTCGTGGTCTGAATATCAGTATTATCATGGTTATTCAGCTCTGTGACTAGTGAACATTTGTTGAGTGTTCGTTCCACTCCAGTCAAATAAGTTTTCAGCGATTCCTCCGTTAGCAATTGCTCCCGAAAGACTGCACTTATCATCCTCTCCCAGACTCCACCTCGGTGTGTAGGATAAACAGGGTTAAAATACACTTAACACATCATTGTTGCATGCCGTTTGTCACTTTCCCACAATCCAATGTCTTCACGGACTGTCTCAACTTCATTTCCGATCCAACAAATGCATCACTTTACACCTCTCCGAGTTTCCCGTCGCCTGGCAAACCCAGGTAATGTCGTAGGAAATGAGTCACTGGATAGGGATAAGCCACTTCTGTGCATATCGTACGTGATTGGAAACAGTTGAGGCGGTCCGAAATGGCCAAGCCCGGTTGCTGGAAGGCAGTTCTGCGCCTTCATTTTGGTAACTGAAAGGTATTGCATCACTTGTTCGGCTAGAGGGGCTGACTCTAATTTACATCCCATGCGTCCCCGTAAGACTCAAGGATTCACGGTACAAAACAGGGAATGAAAGGTAGGTTCCAAAATGTCGAATATTAAGTAGAAGAATTGAGTTCAAAAGTCAGCGACCCTATCTACACAGGCGTAGGTAAATTCATATGGCACGCTTTAATTGCCAACATTCCTAACGTCAAAAATTGCACATTGCTGTCACTGACCGGTAGAGTGCAGTGAAAAGCAATGGCAAGCGGAATGTTGACTCTAGTGTGGGATACGATCGTCCATTTCGGCCCTCATGATTCTAAATGGGGCCGCGATGACCTGGAATTCATGCGAAAATAACTCAATGCAGGCTTCGCAAACGGGACACAAACCCGCATGCGTAAGAAGGGCAGCTGAGAACGACTACACACAGACTCATTTGATGGCCCTTGCGGAAAGGTGATTGGGGTGCACAAAGTGCAAAACTAGTGGAGTAAGCAACTGAATAGGGGGACTATCACGTGGTCAAGTTTTATCCATCAATTCGCACCATAATTTCTGCACGAATCACTCTGAAACAGGATAAGCGTATAGGGGGACAGGTATCATGGTATACTCTATACAAATCTCGAGTAATTAAATAGGAGAAAGTAATATGATTACTGTGTGCTGAGTTCTGTGTATATGATCACTTGGCATGCACCGGTAGTTAAGTTGATGCTGGTATTGTTGGTGAAAAATGCTCCACCAGAGGTGACCGCCCGAATTCTGTCACCTCGTATACCACACACACAAAGAGAAGAGCTATCTAGCTGGGTTTCGAAATGCCTTTTCTAGGCTGTAAACTCCACGAACCTGTGGAGAATATCTCACAGTTGATAACACCAACGAACGTCGCTTCCGCATTGCACCATTGTGGATGGAACTGCCTGCTCAAAGGTAGTTAGTGTAGGGCACCCCAAAATCTTTCGAACCGAATAAGCGCCGTTGTCTTCCAGTAAGGATTTGCATTTCATCAGAGCATACCCCTAATGAAACTCAGTGTGACCAATGATCATCCTCTTGTGAGGCGCCTTCTTCGTAGTTATCGCAAGTCAACCCGTGTGACGGGAGTCCGACCGCTTTTCATCCTCCCTGATGCAACGATGACAGCTGATGTAAACATCTAGGCCTGAGGGATACAAGCAACACCTGCTTAGCCCCAACTTCCTATCTAGTAAACTGAAGTTTACGATGGAAGTTCCAATTTTTCTCGTCAATTTCGGCAAATTTCTACTCTAATTTAGTCTGCACCGGCGACGTTTTGGGATAATAGTGGTGGTAAATTCTGGGAGCCAGGAAGGTATCATGCCGGAGGTCATCCATTGTGACAGGACGTCAATTATCTCGGGTTGTCAGCCAAATTTCAAGCACATAGTTTGAGTACTCTAGAATATGTGAAGTATACCTCGAAGTTCATTTGAGTGGATCGCTAATTCGCAGGCCAAGAATTATGAAGCCCATAGATTTATTGTCCTCTTAATATCTACGCAATTTTGCAAACATCCGTTTTGTTGTCTTGCACACCGGTACAATATCGGATGCTTGATCCTTGTTCTCCGTGAATGCCTTCGCTGACTGTATTTCCACTGACATCAGTATCCGACACTTTACACTCTTTAATTCTAGGAACATGTTCTTTATTTTTGTCATCTAGTCTCACCGAATCTATCCAATCAACTTCCAGGAATTTGTCCATAACGAAAAATTAACCCCCCTCAAGCGAGATTCACGCGGATTTAGTACGGAAGAAATTTAGTTCAGAGCATATCTGTTTGCATAGGCAGGTAGTGGACGCCGATTTTCTACTTGAAATTATCAAACATTTTCATTTGATTTGATTTTCGCTTCAATCACCATTTGGACGAGAATAGTTCCAGTGGGATCTCCTCTTAGATCATGCAGCAAATGTGCAGAATTTCGTTAAGCTTCCCATTTTAACGTCTACCAACAATGAACTGTAGGGTGGTTGCGGAGTCAGCACTTTAGGCCATTTCTGAATATGGCCTAGTTAATGCGTGGAAGTAGAGCCTTTTGAATTATACATATGGGATACTGTCGGCGAAATGCCGAATTATTTATATGCCTGTATTACACTGAACAACTTTGTACTTATTCTTCAAAAGTGTCCAGTATATTTACATTCCCAATTACCACCACCGTAAATAGAGTATAACGCATTATAACGGTCTTCTCTTAAAGCACGCATACGGTACGTAAACCAGACTACAAACGTTATTTTGGTCTTCACAAAAACAGGAATACAACTGCAGCGACGTTTACTAAGGCCATGGAATTCGGGCCAGAGCTCCCTCAAACCTGCTGGTTATCGTTTATGCCGTAAAATAATAATCGTTTAGATTTACCCAAAATACCGTTTATTACGAGCACAATCAAGCTTCTCAGATTTAAAGTATTTGTCACTTTTGAATAAAATGTCATCTGGGTTTGGGTGTGCTTGTTAAAACATACGCATGGCAGTCATCCTCGGAATAAAAATGGGTGCTCAGAGGCGGCCTGGATTTTCTGGCCACACCAGCTGACTGATGAGTAAAGTTCACAAATCGACCACCTTGCCAATAATCGATCCTACTGCTTTGTCATCCCAAGTTTGGTGGCTAAATCAACAGTTTACCCATTGCTCAGTTCAAACGAAACTAGAACGCTCTAAGGATACCTGTGATTGGGATATTGATCCAAATGAATGCACAAATCTGGATCAATTTGATCAACCCTGTAGGCCCAAAACTGTCCCGTGGAAGTTTTATGTATATCATTTTTCCTTAAACCTACCGTCGGGGTTGTGATGTGTTTATAGGTTCTAATCAAGTCAAGGCGATCAACCAGTGACTGGTGGACTTTTAGTTATTTTCTCTGCATTTCTCCCAGAGTGTACGGATTTACTCTTCTCTTGTGTGCTCAGAATGGACCAATTAATCAAGCGCAAAATATATCAACCTGGAGGGATCATTCAATATGGCCTTTGAGAAAATTGAAAGAGTATTCTACTGTGCCATGTTTCATTCCATCTTAGGCAATCCACCTAGGCGTCAATCAGCTCGCAACCAGGATTCTGGCGTGAAGTTCAAATGCTAGATGTGCCCATTGACGTAAGATCGAACTTGAATCGTCGTGAGATTAGGTCGATTTTATGATGAGGGTCGTATGCATCGAACGCATTTCGCATATAGATATTACACAGTGGCGTCATTTGAAGTACCATAATTTGACATCATACATTTGTGACGCAATGCAAGGCGAGTGCATCAAAAGCGTTTTGGGCCACGAGAATACTTTGTAGTTACATACATGAATCACTTTCGCTCAACCTGTTTAGAATGAGTGAAGGTATACTGCAATTTTTACTGGTCGGTTCCAAACAGTCACTCTGAATGACGGAAGTGGTAAACAGGATTTATAATTGCTGTATACTTTAATGTTTTCAGTCAGTTTCATTTTCGACCCTGTCGAATAGCATGGGTGCAAAGAATCATTTCATAGGACCATCCGAAATCAATTAACGAATCACCAGGGGCACAATAAAACAATTTTAAAGTTATGTGAAACCTAGTGTTTAACATATTGTTTGTCGATTTTTCGGGTGTTTTAGTTGCAGCGAAGCTCTGAATGGAATGTACCTGGCATTTATTCATGACCTGACGGAATGGCATAGAATTCGTTTTATGTCCTTCTGAGCAATTCTTAGTGAACACTGCAATCCGCGAAGCAAGGAAGCTAGATTATACGTGGGTTATACGCGTCATCAAGCCTTGTGATCATCTAGGCATAGTAGGAAACACATGGGATCTGATTAAATTACTTACCACTAAAAAACACTGAAACCGATTCCTCTTGCTGCGTACGATTTCCAGTGGCGTACGCTAAATGGAGTGCTCAGCTATTATCAGAGTGCCTTCAAGTTATTCTGACACGTCACAGTTTTCACTAAAACTGCAGTCAACATATTGATGAACTTCGTCTAGTTCTGCATTAACATCACCAGCCCATAGACGAATGAGTCTTCCACTGCTCACATCCCCGTTGACACCGGTCGGTTATCTTTTTTGTTAGTTTTGTTTTACTACCATCTGAATGCAAAGCTATTGCACTGAGGAAATTCTTCATTTCTTGATTCACACTGATTGTAATGAAGTTGCATTCTTAAAGAAAAATGCGTGGGTAAATCTGGAGCCAGATCGTTCCAGTTCACGTTCAGTCTCCCTAACCACTACAGCAATGATAAGCGTAGTAACGTGTAATAGATGTGAGCCTCCATAACTCTGTTACATTGACAGTCCACTCCAAATCCAGGACTGCATTAAGGTTATTGGCATCCTAGGCCCCACATTCGGCAAAACGTTCCTCCTGTGCATTAGCTATGCATTCTACGGAACATTGTGTCGTGAAATTTACACACTCAGTAGAGGCAGAGTTGAAATGGTGTCTACCGAGATGCAGTTATATAACCTGCTTCCAAAGTTTGCATAGAGAACGCTGTAAATTGGAAACAGCGCAGTGGTTGACCTTCGCCAATTTTTCTGGAAGTGGGCAAACCTCGCCAGGACCCATTTTCTGCCCCCGCGGTGTCACCGAACTCCGATATAGCTGTGCTATGCCTTCATTTGTCCGCCAGCTAGCTTCCCGAATGAGCCACAATATAACCGCCAAAGGAACCGCAGATCGTTTTCAGGTGATTCGCACAAAAGCGCAGTAGTGTTTTTTACAGTTTTGATTCGCACAAAAGCGCAGTAGTGTTTTTTACAGGCCGATGACAAAATCCATTTTATAAGTGATCATGTGGTGGGATATGAGCTGATTGCTGGAACTACGCTGAAACTTTATTAATCGATTCGTTGGTTATCCTCGGAGTTAAAATTCGTGAACATGTTCTACATTTTAATGACGACTGGCAATTAACAAGTCTGGCTCAATGCTAACATATCCCTCTGTCTGACGAATAGCGCTCTGGTGCTGCAACATATCTTTGAACGTTCCACCAGATCCTAAAGAGTAACGAGAGCAAAAGAGTTATCCATTTCCAATACAATTAACAGGTCTGGCTCAATGCTAACATATCCCTCTCTCTGACGAATACCGCTCTGGTGCTGCAACGTATCTGCGAACGTTCCACCAGATCCTAAAGTGTGACGAGAGCAAAAGAGTTATCCATTTCCAATGCTCGACTGTTCATGCCGTTTCACATTTAGGGGGCCGATTTAATTCTTGAATTTTCGGAACGATGATAGCTGTTCAGTTATGGAGTTGCAATGTCTGACATTTGTGGTATTGTGAGGTAGTTTCAAATATGGTGTCGAAAAGCGCGTAATATGCTACAAGACAATGCGTATCTGATTTGGGTGAAGTTCAGCTGAAAGCAGGGACGTTCGAGTTACGCGATCCAGATTGCCTGCATGCAGATCGGATGATCTACCTACCTCCCGAATCATGTTAACAACTGGCTAATTGTCTCGGCATGCTGGTTGTCTATGCAAAGGCTTCAAGTCATGCTGTCGGGCAGCATACTACATGTCGTCGCTCGTTAACCTATCCAGCTTAGATGGCTTCCCTCGACTTTACCGGTTAACTAAAAGTTGCCTTTCGTTCAACATATTGCTTCTTACGGGCTGTGTGTTTACCTTTTTCAAGTTTACGGTGCTAAGGAAATTTGGTTTCCTTCATCACCAACTCAGCAGCAGAGATTACCCTGCGCAAAGTGAAATCAATTTCTTTCAATCTATATTGCTTTTGATACCGTAGCCCTTTAAACATCTAAAGATAATGCCGATTCATGCTGTTGTGGATTCATTTTGACGGTATCTTCTTCCACGGGACTAGTTTTTACAATAAATGAACACGTTGAACTGGAAAACTCGCAGTCGTATGATACCGGTGCCGACATCAAAATTGACATGGTCTTTCCATCACATAAGCCAAGTGTCAAGTGCAAAACAGTTTGATTTCGGTACACTCCGTTGGGGCTGAACTGTACATTATTCTAGGCATATGTGGCATCGTTATATCATTTATGGATTAGTCGGTGCCTCGTTTCTCAATCAACCGTTGACTGACACAAGAGGCACGATATTTTTAACCTGTCATTTTTCTCTCACTGCAGTGACACTGTGGTAAAGATGTTTGCCACTTTGCGCTTGTAGGTAAAAAACCATCTGTCAGTAATGCCACCCTCGGACAATCAACGTTGGTTTTTCAATAAATGATATCGCGGTGTAGGTGTAAGCATGAAAAAAGCGAAACAAGGCAATAAACCACAATCACACCAGCATTGCAGACAGATTATTTTGAATATACATTGGTTCCGGGTGAATGTATGAATAGAAAACATATTTGCGTTCGGTTTAATCGACGAGATAATCGAGATTCATAAAAGGTGTTCAAAGATATAGGACAGCCAGCGCTTGCAGGCAAGCGATACGGACATTGTGCGCGACATTTTAATCCAGATTGTGCCATGTTGAAACGATATCTTGCCCCGTTTGAAAAATCTGGTGGGAATTTCACGATATGAAGAAGTCTGCAATGAACATTTTTGCGAGTATACACTGAGATGAACTTGGTCGTCAAGCAGTTGAGCAACAATAGGCAGGTTGTATTTATTACATTCGGCGTTCCTTCGTCGACAGGGGTCATCCAAATGCGTCTTTTGCTATTTCCACCATGACGCCAGATGTGCTTTAGGCGACCCTCATGAATTCCTTACGGAACTCTTGTTTTGCTTAGTTACCTTTGTATTATCACAGGAAGAACGTCAGAACTCAACTGAATTCAAATTCATATAAGTCCATATAAGTTATTCTTACGTCATGTGGTGGCCTTGCACCTTGGAAATGGTGATTTACTTCAAGGTTATCGACCTGGTACTTGGTGGAAATCTCATTTGTGATAGAAGTAAACTTGAATTCGAAACAACAACCCCCATGTGTCCTGTGATGCATGTCGAATTAATTTGAGAACGCCACATTCTTCATTCAAACTGGTTATAAGTTTCCCCCAGAAGTAATGTTTTGTGTTTGCTCCTCTGAAAATTCTGGGTAATTTGTTAATAAGGTTTCGACTGTTCTGAATCTCTGGAATAACTGTTACTTTCCGTTTATGAAACAATTGAATGTCTGCTCGTGTTCTGCGGTATTGTGCGGCTTTGTTGTGTTAAATTCATCGGATGTTACTGGTGGCTAAGGAGAAAGAGAACTGGAGTTTGGTTACGAAATGACGACCAAGGTCATTCGTGCGCAGAATACTAACTCGTAATTAAGACATACGAGCCCACGTACGCACTAAGCTCAATTCAAGTAATAGGTATTTGGTTGGAATGCCTCCATTCTACACACAAGTAATAGGGATGATGCTGAAGTGAATGCAAACTGTCAACCAATCGGGCATGAAATTTACATTAGCCGCAACCTATGGATATATAAAAAGATTTACGTGGACACTACTTGGAATACTTAAGGAAGCTAGAATAAAGCGCAATATTTTGCACGCAAATTAGTGGAGTTTTGTGTTTATATGGGGATAAAATTAGCTTGGACAGGATAAAGCGCTAATCGATGTAAAGATGAGTGAATTCCACTCAAAGCAGCAACCTTCAGAAAGCCCAGTAAAGTTGACAAACGTCGATTAAAAATATTGAGCGAATGTTCCCCATGGACATATCTTTCCCCCTCTGAGTATAGGTATAGGTTTTTTACTCGCTGCCACTTGCTGAAATCTAATTCTCCGATGCCTATTCCTATTCCTGAATGCTTTCATTTTCGTGGTTTTCGTTAATCCATCTTTCATCCGGTTTTCAGCCTTTAACTCCTTACATGGAAAATATGCAACTTTTGGGGATGATTTACGGAGAGACTAGAGTTTGATCGGTTACTATGGTAATGAATCTTGTCGATGGCTTTGCAATCTATCTACGAAACCACCGGCTAAACTGATAATGCAAAAATATCGTTCAGCTGTGATGTCGGTTTCGAAGTTATCATTTGCCTAAAAACACAACGCTCTCCGGGCTTTGATAACCATTTCATATCTTTTCTATGTCGCAGAGGTTCACGAATCGTCTCGTAATGCTTCAATTAAATCTCAGCCACTGCTATTTTTCCCGCGGGGGTTTTGTATTCCAAGGGAATTCCAACTATGTTGTAAGGTGGATGAGTCGTCACTTTTGATTATCAGCAGTTCATATCTTACGAACCCATGTTACCCCGATCTTACTTAAAAATTATTCGCAGTTGATCGTTCTGCAATTTGATGTGGCCGGTCATTTACTTGGATAGTCGGTTCATTTGGTGGAACGACGTATGAAGTAAATCAAAATGGGTAGAAAACTGCGCATTTCACCCGAATGATTACCCGGAGTCGGCTTTCAGAATTTTCAGCTGATGCTGTGGAAAACTGCACATGCTGATTTACCCCTGGCTTCCTATGTTTTCTGTATCCTTGCGCTGGTAAATCTGGCTTTATCATTTTGGTCGTAGGAATACTTTATATCTCCCGTGTGGTGAAGATTCTTCATAGTAAGTGCAAAATTATCTACCTGTGCCTGTTTGGCCGTTATGAGAATTCCGCTGCAGTAGTTCAACTTTGTGTATTCGTAATATGCGTAGTGCTGACTACGCTGGTAAAGGATGAATCGGAAGTAAAATGTGCCTCGTCTTCCCGTGCTTTATATTACGGCCTGATATTGGAGACCCTCACTTGAGCACGATTCGGAGCTGTTGAAATACGTCTTGGCAAACTAGGACGTTAGGAAGCACAAAGGCACAAGTATCGCAATGCTGTGTCACATACGAAGAAGCACTATGGAATCCTGCCAAATTTGGCCGCAGTGATTTCAGTTGCACCGTCTTTTTCCCGATCGGTGTGGCGTCTACCAGCCTGCTGATCATCCACTTTTGGAATTCGACGGTAAGCAGTAATGCTAATGCTTGTCAAGAGTGAATCCGCCGTACAATGCTTCTCAAGAGGCTTCCTAACCCGCGCCAATCATAATCGCATTAAATATCTCCGACGAAGTTTCCAAATCTTCTGTTATTAAAAACCCATAAATTAGTGACTATCAGTGTGGTTTAATAGTGAGATTGAACGAAGAGTTATTCCGTTTACCGAAACGCCTTTATATCAATTTTACGCACCTCTCTCGGAAACGTGTTCTTCCGATTTTGACGTGTGACTATTCATGTGAGGATCTGGCAAATTTTGATTTGTCGACTTTCTTATGATGATATCTGCGGACGCCAAACTGATTGAGGTGTAATATGTCGCCAACAGTGGACCGCAGACGGCAGAAAGCCTCCATGTATTATCTAGCCATTGTGCCTCATAACGTCAATCCTCTCGTTTTCGGCGAACAATTTGATAATTAGGTTGGTACAGTTGTCTCCACCTTTGAGCTAAATAAATGCCACGCTTAGCTTTCATTGACTAAGACAGGAGTGATTTTTTACATTTAATTTGAGTGGTCAAACCAAAGTATTCTGAATTTCACGTCCGTAAGTTGAAGACTCATTCACCGAGTTTCCTAGGAGTTTTTACTGGTTGGAACTAAGCAGTTACTCAGAAAGTATGAAGTATGTTACATTTGAAGGATTAATAAGCTCACAGCTAGTAATTTCGGAATAACATAAGGGTCACCCAATATAGACAGCCAACACATTGATTTATTTCCACAAACCCACCGGTGAGTTTCAGACATTTGTTGCGTTTTGTTCACTTCTGCGCTTGTTTATCGTAGGTCGGCACAAGCCATCCGCTTGGGCCGCTTGGGCTGTTTCTACGGTTTCTGTCCGCGCTAAGAAGCATACGATTATACCTTGATCTCAAACAATTTTTTTGCAACTGACCACCCACATCCGTGGGTGGTGCAACTGAGAGGCTGCCAAGGCGCTAGTCTCTGAAAAACTTTGAGTAGTTGAGTTTAGAGCATCACAAAAAGGCTTTAGACACACTTTTGTTAGTACTTACAATTCTTCTAATTTTATTCAACCAGTGATCGAAACAGCAATTGTTACCAAGAATACTATCGGTTTTGTTAAACAGCCACACTCATTCAAATGCTCTAAACTCGAACCGTAGCACGAGTGGATCCTGTCGAGTTGCCGATTTATGATCTGTGTGAATTTTAATCTCTCCACCTAAGAGACATCAGTACATGTATTATTTAGCTTTCTGTAGCTTCTAAGCTTTGCACTGCCGATGTTCTTTAACTATTGATGACCGGCCATGAGTTCACTACCAAACGATCTATCAGTTTGAGTAGAAAATAGGTCCAACGAAGCCTCGTTACATATTCGATCAATGAACATAAATAGTACATTTTGAAGAAGTTCTTACCGCACTTTTCTTAGTCTCGTTGCTACCTTTCGCCGCTGGACGAAGCGCGCACAAGCAGCAGTCACGTAAATGCTGATATTATAGACTGGCATCACTGGTCAAATGGTGTGGCGTGGTGGTTAGTAGGTTAGTGTACACTTGGTTCTCAGAAGATTAATAAAGAGGAAACATTCCTTTGTCCATACTTGATCCTCACGAACTTTCTACGTTTTGTTCACTCGGAAAACAACCTAAATTCGGACGCATGTGCTGAAAAGTCAGAGTGGTGTAAATCTGGAGATCGACCAAATGGATGGAACGTAAAGTATTTAATCCAAACAAATGAGCAAACAACCTCCCAAATTTTTGCTCCGAAAACTTACCCTACTGCAAATTCTTGGTAGGATTCTCAAAATGTGGAGCGCCCTGAAAATGCAGCAGGTCGCGGTGTCGATTTGTCCCACTCAGCTACCGATACTCCACGAGTAGTCTCCCAATATTTCAATAGGCACTTCCACGTCAATGGTCGACATAAAAACGTTTTTTCTAAAGGCGTAATTTTTGCTTTCTCTCAGCGTTATACTTAGTTGCTGGATTACTTACTTGATTCTTTTTTATGGTGAAAGCAAAGTTCAAAGCAAAGTTCACAATGCTGATTACCTGAGCCCCCCCTCAAGCCATTAATTCTTGGGACTTGTGAAAATTGTGGTCCTATCCGTTTTCGCATAATCAAGAAATGGTCACTTATTGATAAATGATGAAAATGACGGTAAGTGCGTGTGTCTTGGGATTCAGCATGGAATCGAATTCTGCTTACCACACCCAAATCAGTATTAGGCGTCGCATTATTGGATTAGGTTAACAGAGCTGGCCCGACTGTCCGAATCTTCACCTGGATAAAGCAGTATAGGCAGTTTCATGGGCCATCATAATATCACATGTCTCTAGAAAGATGGAGTTTGGTAGGAAATCATAGGAAGCTTAACTAGGGAGCCCTATGAAAACATTATCTTTACTAAATCGTCGCCTCTTTTTGTCTTTCATTTGAGCTTTCAGATTCATTTCCAAATACCCCAGAAAATGTCTACCGCTGTGAGTGCCTCAGTGATGACCATACCGTTTTTGCTTGAGCGGGCTTTACTTGAATCTGACATTGAAAGTAGGAATGTATCCGTAACAAAACAGTAGATGGCATTCTCTGGCGACTTTACTTTCATCATAATATCGTGCTTTCGTCGCGATGTAGAACGATTCACTTGCGAGTACAGTGTAACATCAAAGGTTAAAATATATGTTTCCTGGTGCAATCTTATCAGCCACAGTTTGCCATTCTGAATTTGCCTCGGTTCCGTTGGTAGGGCACTTTGTTAAATTGGATAGATCCTGCAACAAACATTGTACTGCGCATATTATGTTGTAAACACGTTTCGCTCCGAAATATGGATGTGCGAAAAATGAATTAATCCACAAAACGTGCTTCTTCTCCCTCGGTTGTTTCAATATACATACCTAGATCAAACTGTAACTGGGAATCAGAAATTCTGTGCAGTAGACCAAAGCATGTTCAGCAGTTATTTACGGCCAGACTTTGATCGACGCTTTGGGATGTCTTGATTCCATTGTTCGTAAAGGACGCCGCTTCATCCGTCCTTGCGTAACGGCGGATACTACCGCTTCATCCTCCTTGCGTAACGGCGGATACTACGAATGACGCAAGCAAGTAATATATGGATTTCTAGTTACGTGGCCTCACGTCTAATAAAAGGTGAGGTTTATTGCGGAACTTATGGAGCAGATTCGCACTTTTCGTTTACAGTTGTGTGGTTGTAATGAATATCCACAGAAGGTCAAGACGACCGGTGATTTTGATTGGTATCTGTGAGACAAAATACATACGGGATATTTAAATTCTAGCCCATTAAACTGTAGACCTTTAGTGGTTCTTTGCTTGCAAATCACTTTACGGAAAAGTCTGTCCTCCCGGTGTATGATGCCGTGGACAGAAAATAAATGAAGATCCCATGGTTACGAGATTTGAGAATGGGGATGCTTGGACGTTCCTGGAGTATTTCAGGGCTTTCCATGCTGAACAGACGGCCTGAAAGGGACCGCTATGCAACCCGTATTCTTCGCCGGCGCGGACCAGTCGTTTGATCGGGCTTTGCCGAGACTAGACGGAGTGTCGAGACAGCAGTCGCTATCGCACCAGTTCGTCAAAGGTGTAAAACCCGCGCTCGACACCCAGTGGAGAATGGCGAGAACAACTGGAGAGTTGAGTATGGAGGTGCTAGTGCATCTGGTAAGTGATTTGATCGTGTCACCATTAGTCACGTTGCAGTAGGTGGAGAATAGGGAGAATTCAAGGGCTAAGGAACTGCCGACCAAAATGGACCAACTAGTCAAAAAGCTGATAGCCATGTAAACGGAAACTTGAAGGTGCGCACGAACGAGCCGATGCTGTAAATTTGGCATGCCTGACCACCAAAAATATCAACGTTCTCAATACCGGCCATCTATAAATATTCAAAATTCTGGACTGCACCCATTTTTCCGGGTGGGTTGAGAATATCGCACTAAGACAATATGTGATACAGGTCATTGTTGAGGTTGACTACAAGATGGAGCTATGCATGATTAATGCAGAAAAAGGATGAAGTAATGGTATTTTTCTCAGCTCAGATCTCGGTCTGAGACTCCCGAGCTAGCAATCATGTCAAAACAGCCACCAAAGATTCACAAGGTATGTTGACCCTCAAAACGTAATTAGGAGCACCTGTGCAGCACTTCATATATATAAACCATAACCGGCAATAATTTTCTGGAACTTCAGACGAGTTCCGCATGCGCTATTGGCGACCGGCAGTCGGCCAATGCTGGGTCATGATTAGCTGTTGGCTCCAGACTTTCGACCAATCAGATCTCGACACGATGCCGGACCGGCATGGGTTTCGTATTTTCTGCCAACCTTGCGTGGGATGGAGGTTTCGGCGGTAGCAGCACCTGAGTGCGAGCTTAAAAGAGGGATCCGTGTAGAGTTCCGCCTAATTCCTAACCCTTGAAGTTTGTCGACGTAGCCTCCAAGCCGATGGTTCATTTGCAATGGCCTCAGTGGCTTGCGGATCCTATCTGGCCAACGTTGTGGTTGGACAGGATGAGCCTTCGACGAGCAGTCAATTGAGATAGTGCCAAAATCAAAAGTGTCCAGAAGCATTTCCGGACACAAATCACTCGGTTGTGGGCAGGATCTGCGTGCCTATCAGCCGTATTTGGTTTGTGTGGCGCATCCACTTGGCTGAGTCAACTTGAAATTCGCAGAGCACTATTCCGCGCCGGCGAAGGATGAGTCCTTGGGTCCAAGTAGGGTGTCTGCTGATGTAGTCACGAACTAACACTCTCTGGCCTTTGCTAAATGATCGCGCAGTTGCTCCATGTTACATTTTGAACTGTTGCTCCATTCTGGTGACTAGCGTTCCTTTTTTGTGGCCGGAGGGCGCTACATGGTCTTCGAATCCTCTTTCAGAGCAGTGCTTCTGCTGGTTACACTCCATCAGGCGAGTTGGTGCTTCGCCTTGCCCGATATGCCAGCAGAAAACTCTGCAAAACCTTTTCTGTTGATCCCTCGCCTCTTGACTTCTGAAGTGCCCGCTTCAGTGTGGCAGTGAAGCGTTCCGCTTGGCCGTTCGACTGCGGACGGATCGGCGGCGAGTGGACATGTTTTATATCATATTCCCGACAAAGTTTTACGAACGCCGACAGCGTGAACAGACTGCGGTTGTCTGGTGCAATAGTCTCTGATGATCCAAAGCGCCTGGAAATCGTTGGATTTTCTGGGCTGTAGTTGAAGTTGTGGGACTGTTCACTAGGAGAATTTACGGCTATTTGCTGTAAACACCGACCAAGACAAAAAGTTTACACCGCCCACTAGGTCTGCCTAATCCAGGGGAAGACATGAACAGGGTTCGATTGACTGCGGCCACGACCGCAGGTGATATTTTGCCCGGGTAACTTGGATGCTTCAGCACACTGCAGGCAGGATTTTGAGACTTCCTCAATCTGGAAGTTCATCAAATCCAGTAGACATATCCCCGAGAAAGGGATTTCATCCCGATTGTTTCTGGGGGCCCTTTGTGAAACTGGTTTAGGACAGCTGGTTGTAAGTTCTCTCGGGATGACAACACGTTCTGAATATAAAAGGCATCTGTCGGCCGGTTGCAGTAAGCTCCCTGTTTGTCTTTCAACCAGGTGCGCCACAATTGTCTGCGGTGATACTTAATGGCTTCCTGCAGCACAGAGTCTTGGTCGGTAGCCTGGCGGGCCATGTCACCAATCACTGGGACGATGCAAGGGCTTCCTGCGCACAGAGTCTTGGTCGGTAGCCTGGCGGGCCATGTCACCAATCACTGGGACGATGCAAGTTGCTTCTGGTACTACGTGGTTAACCTGCGGTCCCAGGGCAATTGTTGCGAAAACGGTGTCTTCCGGTTCCGGCCGACTTCAATTAATGAGTCGCGACAGTACATCGGCTTGTCCTAGGCAAGTGGGGGAATAGCATTTGATCTTGAAGTCATATCCTAGGAGCAAAGTGGCTCATCGCTGGAGGTGGTTGGAAGCCAAACACAGCAAGCAGTGGCATATGATCGATCAGTAGAGTGAACTGACGGCTTGGAGCATTTTCATGAAAAATTTTTGACGGCAAACGCGATCGCCAAAATTCTTTTCCATCGGCCTATAATAGCACTCGGCTGATGTCAGGGATCTGGCCACATGTGCAATAACCTTCTGGCTGCTATCAGGAAAACATGTGACCTCACTGAGCCAGCTCCATAGTTCGAGGTATCTGACGACACAGCGATTTCCAGAGATAATGAGTGAGTGGAAAATCGGAAGTCAGAATTGACAGAGTCAAAGTCGCTTTGGCATTCTTCTGATCATATCCATTTTTATTCTTTGGTGAGAAGCTTGTTTACCGGGCCTCGGAGGCAATGCTTGGCAGACAGAAACGAACTATAGTGGTTGACGAGGTGGATGAAGAACCTGAGTTCCGTCACGTTTGGGGGCGCCGGCATACGATTGATAGCTTTGATGTTCTCGTAGTCCGATCAACGGCCATGTTCATCAATGATGAATCCACGGAACTTTATCGATCTCACAAAAAAGGCATTTCTCCCAGCGCAACTTGAAGTCATGTTCTTGAACATGACTAAGCATGTAATCAACGCGTTGCAACAATTCGTGGGGGTTGGAACCCATCACAACGAGATCTTCCTATTAGGCGGCAACGCCGGGGGAATCCTTCTGCATCTTATTCAAGATCTGTTGCAATATGACTGGCGCTGTTTTGACAACAAAAGGCTACCGAGTATATGGTACAGACCACGATGTGCAATGATCTTGAGAAGTTCTCGGAATTCTTTCTCAAATTTAAACTGGAGGTAAGCATCGGCCAAATCATTCCTCGCGAAACTTTTATCCTTATTCAGTTTCGTGAACAAATCGTCTGGTAGAGGCAAAGGATATTGATGGGTATCGGGCGCAGCGTTGAGACCGTTACAGAAATCCGCACACAATTGGATGGTCCCATTAGCCTTCTTCACCAACACGATAGGTGCAGCCCACGTAGGGTAGTTGAAAGGTTGGAGAACACCAGCATTCTATAGTCGGTCAACGATAGGTAAGGCTGAATACGGTACTGCGGAGTTTCGGACTGAAAACTGGCACCGGAGAGGAAACACAGTCTGGCCCTTGCTTTTGTGCACCCTCCAAGGTTGACGATGAATATGGATGCATAAAGATTTAGGAGGTACTCGTATGGGCGCTTCGGAAAACGAGTTTGTTTGAGGGCGCCTTCGGGTGCTGCGTGCATGAGGTTGCAAATAAAATTAATTGGTTACCACACCAGATTCATTTTTTCAATCCAATCTAGCCCCATTAGGTCAAGTTTGGGGCACGAAGTCAGGTGGCTAGTGGCTTGGGCCGTCGAATCATTTAAGCTAATGAGGCGGTCAACTTCGTCAGTCAACTTCAGTTTACCACCAGAAACATTAGGGGCCCAAGGTTTAGTTGGCTTCACATGTGGCCTACCAATTAGTGTCAACACTCGTTCACTGAGCAGCATGATATCGGAGCCGGTATTGAGATGCAAATGATCCGGGATGTCGTTGATACGAGACGTCACTAACTTCCATCGGCAAGTAAAATCAACTTTGAATGTCGCTATCATCGAGTTGGACCGCGATTTGCGGGCTGCATGTTGGTGTGCGCGTGGCTGCAGCCTTTGAGGTCCACATAAATCTTCTTTGCGGTCACGGGGATTGTAATCTGTCACGTTTACGACGCCTGAACCAGAATAAAGAGAAAAATGACACTCATGACAATGCCGGGAAGGTGTGGGAGTCTTAGTCTGTCTTCGATCAGGCCTGTTGTCAGATTTCTTAGGCGCGCTGAGGTTGATTACCAGTACACAGTGCTGGAAGTCACAGGTGACTGACCGATCATAGCCGTATCGTGCCTCATGCTGAGTCTCTGCAACGTTATTTCAGCATCCTGTTCAATTCTGTTAAGAGTTCTGATTCAGCAAGTTGGGACGACTGGAGACCGGATACAAAAGTTAGGCACTTTAACTGATACTCCGTCATTGAGCTGTGCTTGAAGCGCCCGCATTCTCGACTGACAATAGCAACAAACGTGATGAAATCATCATCATTTTCTTCACCAAATTTAGGCATTGGTAACGGATATTGAACGGTGTTCAGACCGTTCCATTAAAGCTGAGGTCGCCGGGAGGCTTTGGGAGAATGGAATTAGTGAACCGTTGTTGCTCGGGTGTTCCGAGATTTTTCCATCATCAAACTTCGAAAAATCACTCTTGAACATATCTTCGTATCACTTGAACCAGGAGTCAAATTGTGATCAGAAAGAGGGTCGAAGTTGAACTCCGTAATTGAGGTCGCGTCTGCATCATTTGAGGGAACACAAGACTTATTAGTACAGACTGCTTCTGTCTGGATATAAAGTATCAAAGTTGGTGATCCAGTGCACTTCAGTTGTGCTTTTTCGAACTTCTTTTGGTGCTCCTGCAATAATGTTCGGAGCTGATAATAATTTATTTACATCGTGAGTTCCCGTTCGCTAATTGTCGTAGAGATATTTTTCTCAGCTCAGTTCTTGGTCTGAGACTCCCAAGCCAGCGATCACGTCAAAACAGCCACCAAGGATGCACAAGGTATATTAACGTCCAAAACGTAGTCAGGAGCACCTCTAGAGCGCTTCATACATATGTATATATATATATATATAGCATAACCGGCAATAATTTTCTGGAACTTCAGACGGGTTCTGCGGGTGCCATTAGTGACCGGCATTCGGCCAATGCTGGGTCGTGATTGGCTGTTGGTTCCAGACTTTCGACCAATCAGAACTCGACATGATGCCGGACCGGCGTGCGTCCCGAATTTTCTGCCAACCTTGCGTGGGATGGAGGTCTCGGCGGTAGCAGCACATGAGTGAGAGAGGTATGGAGAGATCCGTGTGGTTATCCGCCCAACACAGGGGAATCGCTGAGATGAAGAGGGTGCAAAGTTGAATGCAAAGCATCCGTGCTATTATTGAGAGCAGTGGTTAGATACCGACTGAAATTTGACACATTGGGAATGCATTAAAGACGGTTAGGCGACGGGTCCCTGCAACAGGAGTTCCTGGTCAGGCCAGACATATAGGAGACAATCTTGGGAGCAGATGTTTATAGGACCGCAGAATCGCTTGTTTACCTAAAGCTTGGAAATTTGGTGCCAAATAATGGCCCAGTCAAGTCAAGACAAGTCAGCTTGTCATCGAACGGTGGAATCCGTGTTACGAAAGGCTGGAGCGACCATGCTGGATGAAAAAATATTGAGCATAAAAAAGAGAGACAGGTAATTGAAAATGTTCCAGAATCACTGCAATAGGTTGAGCTCGAGTGAATCTGGCATAATATCTTTGAAAGCCATCGACCCTGGTTACGTGCTATTCACAATACTTCGCGTCGTGAGACAGTAGCTGATCGTTGAATGCCACGAGATGGCGAACTCAGTGTGAACCAAGACCTACGACCTACTTTGGCAGAAGGCCAAATGGTCCGGGATGAGATGTTAGGTAATCAATAATATGGTGTCCTCGAAGCGGTGCTAACTGACGAAGGGGGATAAGAGGGAGTAACCATTCTCATGGAACCCGCTCATGTATCGGAAATCGCCCATTTATGACCCTTTCCTGTGGCGACAGGGGAAATCAAAATATGGTGACAATGACAGAACCCCTGTCTCGGTGAGCCGAGGCGTTAGCCTTGATAAGTTCATGGGTGAAGACGATCACTGGATTTTTAATGCATCACATCTAGGCGGTCATGGGGCGCTAAAATGATCAAAACCCAAGTGCGGCCTTCCTTCATGAGCGAAGAGTTTGAGCGAAGCTTGCAAAAGCTCTGCATCAGACGACTAGGGATAGTATCGTATCATAAACAAATGATCCAACCGAATGCAATAACCGAACGATCACGGAGTGGCTAGTGGCCAAGGGAGATGGCTGGGAAGTGAACAATAGGATCATCAGAATTCTTGAAGATATGGACTGGGTTCGCCAAAGCCGGGCGGTTGATGGCGAGGTATATTTAGAATTATAGACTGTCCGGGAGATGTCTGATCATCTCCAGATGATTGTGAATCGGGAAGAGTGAGCGGTACTGAGCTTCGGCGTTGGAATGATACACTCGATGAGTTGTCGATTAGACCAGCTGCTGAGGCCGACATAACGGAGATAAGTGGAAACTGGTGGAATGTGCGGGATCTCTGAAGGGGAAAGTTGTGTAACAGCAGACACAGCTGATGGGACATGCGAGTACAAGGTAGATTTCCCCTAAATCCGCCTCGCCTCTAATGAAAGGTGGAATTTAATACGGAATCTGTGGAGCTGCTCTGCTACGTTCGTTATCAATTCCGTGAATGACAACGAATATCCACGAATGTTCAAGAAGACGCGTGAGGATTTTCGTTTACTGCAAATAAAACGAGCATGAGATGATTTCATTGCGGTCCAATATTATGCCATATTTTATTTGTTGTTTGCTAATGAACGAATTTGCGGCTAATGGCTTTCCTACCTATACTTATATTGCGTATGTTCTGGCACTCACCCGCATATCCATCGTTCAGAGGTATTGTAGCATCCAGTTTGAAGCTGTTATGTAAACGTTTACTTGGAGAGTGGTTCATTTGCTTCGAAAACACTGCCCCGTGGAGAACAGTAAGTGATGTGACATCACTCAGGCTTTGGAAAACATAAGACGCTCAAAACGAAGTCCCATCCGATTTAAATTTGGCGGAGAACTGTTGTTATGCTTGTGTGATCATGCATACACGCGGACAACTTCGAGATTTTGCAACTCACCATTAGAGGACTAGCGCACCGACTCACTCCAATTAAGCATGGAACATCTATGACTATTAGCAACTTGGTCATTTGTGGGAAACTTTCTGCCTGTGTGAATTCGTCGTCAGTATCCACATTCACTGCAGCATCGATAAAAGCTGAAAGACGTAATGATGCAGTTCCTGTGAGGCTGGACAACAATATTGCATTGAACAACCACACCATCTTAGCTCTTCCTATGATCCCAATTCAGAAAAACGTACCTATGCAAGTTCGGCGTCACTCATGCATTCTATGGAGCATTCTGCCAACGACTACGTACACTATGGAGGAATAGGATTGGTGTGGTGGTCACGGTACTGTTAAATAACCTACTTCCAGATTATCTTATTACCGTTGTTACCCTTCATGTAACACATACGCTATACACCTGGCTCAAAACATATTCATGAAGTTAACCATTTTTACGTTTTAAAAACAATAAAGGTAATGAACGAAGCTTGTTTTCTGTTATCGTTTCTCTTGGTTAGTACAACGCAAGTGCATATGGCACCAAAAAGCTTAAAATCGGCGGTATATACATTTTGGGAAAACATAAATAAAAAATAGAGGAGTTGACCAGGGGTAGGCCAATCGATCACGGAATCGGGTAAGTGACGTCAATGTATGGCTGGTTTGTGGGACCAGTTCAGTTCAAGTTCTGATGTCGCTGGAAACCAGGTTGTCTACAACTTCATACACCGCGAACGTTAATATGAAACGTGTTTGTTATTTTCACTCAGATTTGCTCCCCAGTAGAACGCTGTTTTTTTGTTTACTTTGGATGTTTTTTCTATATTTTCCCGGTTCATTGTTTTCAAAAAAATGGGGTTTTTCATTCTCATACTTCAGTTCCTATTTCAACGAGTTTTTCATCGTTCAGAATAGAAAATCACTAATTCCTGTGTTACGACTGTCTTCGGGAACATTCTTATTCAACATATTCTACCGTTGTACATCTTTCAATCTGAAGTTTTCCTGAGAGGACTGTCCTTCAATCTGATCCCGCCAGTTGACCGACTCACTCTTATTTCACTGTAAATTGTTACCTTCCACATCAAAATTGTCAATGCGTCGTATAGGCTGAATGTTTATTTATTCATTGTGATCGCAGATACTGATATTCTTGATAAGCTTTTTTATGTAACCCAAAATCAAGGTGAGCAGCGGCGAAGTCTAGATTGCTAGTTAGATTTCTTGAACATAGTCCAACGCCCCTAAACGCACTTTGCTCTAGTATCAATCAATTTCTTTCGATTTAGAAACATCAATCAGTTAACAAATTATGTTGTTTAGAACGTAAAAAAATTCAAAAGTTTTACTAAGGATTCATTTACACTCGACGTCGAAATCGGCTGCACCGATTCAGGCGGTCAGATGGGAATAAATTCATTAGAATCTGTAGCTATTTCGGCGTCCAGATTTATTTGACCGCAGTGTCTAAAACAACTGCCTGTTTCAATGTCTTCTCAGGATTACCGTCTCATTTAAAAGGACAAATTATCTGGATGATCCTGCCAAATCAGTCTCCATCGATGTGTACAAACCGGGCGTAAAGCGATACTAGTGCAACAAATAAGTCCGTTGGAAACGATGTCGGTGTGAATCAGCTACTAAACAGGTTAGGGTTTACCCTCCCAGAAATATCATGTTCATCAGGATTTCTGAATATGTCGTCCGACACTTAATAACACGGTTGCTTGAATGTCGCTAACAGCCCTGTTGGGCGGTGTGTGAAAAACTGAGGTTAAAGTATAGCCGGTGAAATAAACAATGGGAGGGTTTACCTAGATTTTGTCTGGCCTTATCCTTCACCACCACAGTTTATATGCCAAAAGTAGTGACCTCACCTCTCTTCGCCACGTTTCATGGCCGTGGCACTTCTGAGTTGTGACACTCTTGGGCATCAGTTCCCTGCCAATTAGTTTGAGTAATTAAAACCTATATTTACAGTGGCTAAAACGGTGTTAGAATCTTCGGGTCAGACCTTGGTAGCCACGCACTAATGGAACATGTGGGGCACCGAGGTTCATCTTGAGGAAAGACAGATAGTGTGGTCCTTGACAAAGAAAGGCCCCATGGAAGACTCAAAAATTTACACTGTTATGTGAAATAGACAAACCAGTCGTCTTTAGACTAATGAGGAACTATCACACTCATTTCCATTAAGAAGCTATTCTCTAAGGGTGGCGAGACTATTGGACAACATGTCGAACACTTCGAAATGCACTTCTTGATCATAAGACGTGCGGAAGAAATTGCTTCCCGGATTACCAGCAGATCACGTTTCAACAACACATGTTCTATTTTAATGGTTGTTTTCCGTCTGGGTGACATCCACGTGGCTTCAGAGTATACTCAAGCGAAAAGATTTATCTGCTAGAGATCATGCACACTAATTAACAGAAGACCATGAGTATGTTGAAGAAGATATTGGAAAAAGAAATCTCTAAAGCCCATTTACAATAGATTCCCCAGCTATTCATCACGTCGATTTTTTTACACTCGAACTTATAACCTAAAAAGAACTGCGGCAAATTTTGAAATGCCCTACTAGTTTATTCCGATGTTTAGTCAGAGGGCAAAACAGGCCTCGTATCCGTTAATTTGACTTGACAATAGTAAACAAATAACGAACCGTTGTAAGCAAAGGAAATATCAAAACTAATGAAAAATATGAGCTTTACAACGGATTAATACGACGATGGAAAACTATCACTCCCAAATTTATTAACCACCGAACTGATAAACAAGCAACAACAGATCGAGGCTTACAGTAAAAGGAGTAAGAAGAATCAAATATGGAACTATCAAAGGGAGCACTTGAACCATCATAAATGTGCTGCACCCGGAGGAATCGCAAAATGCAGTACCATAGCTTTGGAGAAAAAGTCTATAAAGAGTTATGTTTATACGAGGAACTATTTCTCTCTGAGAGAATATCACGCTACTACCCCGATTACCGGGGGCGAGGACCAAAAGTTACAGCCCTTTATCTCAAGGACCTTATGGTAATGGCTGCAAGCTTGTTTCTACAGGCTCACACAAACGTGTCGCGCAAACTCTGGGATGAGCTATCGAAGCCAAAAAACGAAACCAGGGAACAAAAAGATCACCGACGCTTACAAAGCCCATTCTGCAGCCCGCTTTGGAGCAGGCAATCTCTAACTTGCCGCAAAGTGGCCCGGCTAATTCTTAATATCCCCCTTTCAAGATCACAGGGTGCATGATTCAAACTGATAGAAATAACATCAACTATCCCGAAGCAAGAGAAGTAACGAATGTAGACCCTGATAGGAGTGGAAGTCATCAACATTTCATGAAAAAGTAACTTCGATCAACTCAACACCGAACAGGCAAGGCCAACCAGAGTTTGAAGGAATTCTCTACCCAATCACTCACACTCCATATATCCATACAGGAGTAAATCGTTTGCAAACCAATATTAAGCTAATCCTGGAAATGAAGTACCTAATCGAGAGCCTATAAATACATTTGCCTACCAATATTTGCGCACATTTACCATCATGTGTATCATTCTCCTGAACACACAAACAATTTCGTGTGCGGGGTCATTAATCTCCGTTTCTCACTTCGCTGACTTTACTTCCTCTACCTTCACTCATCAGACCCTTCACACACTTGATTTCTTAGAACTTGACTTCTGCTTTAGGCTATACTTGTCTCAGTGACACCATAGATTTAGTCTGCTGGGAATTTTTCGTAATTACGTTCATTGTCATCTTTGTCGCACTTGTTAAACTAGCATCTCACCAGAAATCGACGAGGTTTTGTTGGCAGAACAAATTATTTAAACAAATGTGAAATGTGAGTTCTCATTGTAAGCAGGATCAAGACCACATGAGATATGTTGAAACACGAGATGTGTATATCAGCAGAAGGTATCGACCTAAGCACCATAGCGGCAAAGACACATATCACTAGGACTGTGCCCAGGGTGTAGTGTAACTCTTACCAACATCATGGAGTCTTTTACCGAATATAGTTGGATATTCGTTTTTCCGCAGTGGAATGAGCTGGTTTTGTAAACAGGACCATTTGGAAGTAAACGGCCTCTGAGCGAACGCCATATAGAAGCAAGATTGGTGGATGGTGGTGGAGGTACGAATGTGTTGACGCTGTTTTCACAATACACGCACAGACCGGGTTAGCTCTACGGTTTAGGTCTCTAAAGTGTGTTGTCATATGAATTCTTAAGAAACGGAGTGAGATTATCCGCAGTTATAATTTCTTCATATATCCCACTGGGGTTCAGCTGACGCAGCCGGCTTCAAATCCTTCACATTTGGTCTTGCCCTCATCTAATTCTTCGCAGGACCATGACTTTTCTGATGATGAATTTCGGCCGTGTTCACACTTTTTTCGGCTCAATTGAAGCTTCGGTTGGAAGGTAGATATACGCTTAAGAATGCGAGATCCAAGAATGCGAGATCCATTCCGAATTATTATTCAAGAAATTATGGTGTGGTGTTTTGATTCACACAATAGTTTGCAGTAGCTGGATTGTTTGCTCGCATCAAAGTGCAAATTCAGCATTACCAAGAATATTACTGCATTGTTCACTTGCATATTTTCCCCTGCGGTTGGTTTCAGACGCCCTTATTTTGCTTTACTGTGTGTCTGCAATCACCATTCAGGAGTTTGGAAGGATACCAGGTATCGGCTACACCATGCGTCATTTCCAAATCATTTATTCACCAAGTACAAATCGTCATCTTATTGGTCCATTGTACTGTTTCCAAGTTGAACAGGGTTAAGCGTTTACCACTGTGGAAATTTTTATTCAGTTATACTATGTAAGGAGGCAAACGTGTCCGCTAAGTGTGTATGACAGACTAAAACATTGGTGATATGATCTGAGTCGGCCAAATGCTCTAAAATTTGGATGAAGAATAGAGGATGATCAGTCGACAACTGGCATATCTAGAAAAACAAGAAGAGTGTTTTAAATGGCTGGCATTGTAAACCTCACGATATAAACAGTGTATCCAACTATCTGTGCCAGATAGGTGTGAATGCGTGTGCCATAAAACGGAGGTTGCGTCATATTAAATTTCGTTTCTACCAAGCAGTTCCATGAGGGATATTTTATTATAGGAATCTGATAAGGAGCACGGTACATTGTCTCATCACTTCTAGACGAGATAATATGAAGCACACATGCATAAGTTTACACAAGCGCTTCTCCGTATGCACGTTCTACTTGGAAAAGAAAAGAGAAATTCCATTTCCTAATCAGCCGCACGGTTGCAACCGGGTAAAATTCAAATAAATTCATCTGAATCTGTGATTATTTTCATGTCCCGAATTGTATGAGTTAGGTATAACACAACCGTCTACTTCAGCGTCTTCTTTGAGACACCACTGCTTATAAACAGACAACTTTTGAGAGCAAATTCTTCATATGAAAAATCAATAATAGTGTGCCTCCATTTGTATGCAGAATGTGGACGTAAAGCGGTAGTAGTTTAATAAATAAGCCCATCGAATTCATTGTTGTCGTGAATCCCTTAATATGAGAGGGCCGTGAATTACAATGGCGTCCAGGGTGTACATTTAAATGATCATATACTGTCAAGTATTAACGATCCCTAAGCAGGTTTCAGTTGGCTTCTTCCGGATTTCCATTTCATCAAAACTGTTTTCCAGGTTACTGAACTTCTGCCTCCCCCCGCAAATGGTCGAAACCTCTTATTCAGAAGTAATCTTTGCCGACGATCTCGCATCATTTTTGTGGCTCCTTATATGACTTCAAATAAGTTGAATTTTTTGGATGCCTTTCATCGAACGACTGTACTGCTTTTGAATGCTCTGAGTAAGCGCAGCCGCATTGGTGGGTCAAACCGACAGTTTGCAGCACTGAGGACTAAAAAAACGATTTTACGGGCGCCGTGGATATCAGCTAGTAAGCAACAAAATGACAGCTGTGTAAACTTTTCAGAAGCCTGGTTCAGTCAGTAAAACTTGAAACACGGGCAATCGATCGATTTGTGACACGCATCAGTCAGAATAGCTTCTGTCAGTGGAAAATAAAACACCAAATGTGACGGTGGAAGCATCGATTCTTATTATCTTTTAAATGCTGTAGAGGTAATGTTGGTTAAATAATTCCAAAATGGCATCCGCCAGCACGTGATAATTTTATTTTCAGAATCTAATAAGATGCTGCGCATTTGATGATGGGAGGAACATGTGAGTACACTGCACGAAAATATCTGACAATCTTCAGCTGAAAACACACGACCATACACATTGTTCATTGCTGTCCTATTCTAAATTTAACAAATTTTTTGGATCTATTTAAACCGAGTTTCTGGAATTCAAATTTCAACTTCGGAGGAACAGCGAATTTCTCTGTATTTCGATCAACCAAAACAGATAAAGGAATTCCTCTGAAGGATTCAAGGACAGAGCTGCACTATACATCATGACACCTTTACTTTATCAAAGTTTGAAAGAGAGGCAGGCAACGCCCATACTGTAAACTAAACTAGCGTGGCAGAATGAATTTTCCAAACATACTGATTATTCTGCGAGGGGCCACTGAATACGCTTTGGAAACCGTTCCGCCTCTTTCATTCAGAATTAAGTGATGAGGACCATAAAATCACGCATCACTTATGAAAAACTGGTTGCGATATGTCGCATACTGGCTTTGGTTTTCAAAGGGTGAATACATAACCATTCGGCCACTAGCAGCAGTGCGTTCGGCCGTCACTTAGATTTGATACGGAGATATCCATCCTTCAGTCAGGTGAATACAAACCATTCGGCCACTAGCAGCAGTGCGTTCGGCCGTCACTTAGATTTGATACGGAGATATCCATCCTTCAGTCAAGGAACCCAAATCATTTGATTCAGTTCTGAATAGTTTCTTGGTTTATAGCCTCTTCAATGGAATTGCCAATCACCTTGTGATCCAAATAGTGAGTGATGATTGTGTGGTGATATTTTGCAATTTCCGATTGGAACTACTGGTTGATGCAATGGCCAAAAATATTTACCCGCCCAATAGTCGAAGTTCTGAAATGTTCGTGACCTGTACCTGAACCTTCACGTGGATTTTTTATGTTTTGAAGTTTTAGTCTACTTCACGCAACCTTGTTGGTTCTCCCTAAAATCACTAACCTGATATACACTCACAAACAAAGGTGGTCTTGTCTCTGTACAAAAACAGAAAACCAGAGTGCGTTCCCCCCTCAGTGTCAAGACAATTTCCGACCAATATGACCAGTAAGTAATGCAGCCCACTTGTGACCAGTTATTGGATCCATAACAGAGGACCGGCATCTAGCCATCAGCCATGATACTGAAGATATCTGATGCATGTAGACTTCTCCATTATTCTTAGGGCTGCATTAGATACGCGTAGATACACTCCTTCTGTTCTAAATGGCATGTTTGCGAAACTCAGTGGGGTGCATCGCTTTCAACGATTGACTTGAATTAGACGTCCATATAAATTTGAATCGTGAGGAATCCTGAGAACTCCTGAACAACGCTATACAAACAATCTTAGACAGTATTCGTTGATTTTGAGAGGGAAGAAGAAATCCAAAATTTTCAAACCGCACACAGGTAAAATATAGCTAGACGGCGAAACGGTATCAGTCATGTGGCATAATTGGTTAGCATCTTGATAACTGCCAACAAGCTGTAAAATCCTCATAGAGGTGGTCCATATCATGCGTTCCGCACCAAAAGGAATGTATGGTTGTGGGCTCCGATGGTCACCTCTTTTGCCAGAAGTTGATTCAGTAAGACCTATATCAGTTGTCTCAGCCGTTTAAGTTTGAAAGAGAGGCAGGCAACGCCCATACTGTAAACTAGACCGGCGTGGCAGAATGAATTTTCCAAACATACTGATTATTCTGCGAGGGGCCACTGAATACGCTTTGGAAACCGTTCCGCCTCTTTCATTCAGAATTAAGTGATGAGGACCATAAAATCACGCATCACTTATGAAAAACTGGTTGCGATATGTCGCATACTGGCTTTGGTTTTCAAAGGGTGAATACATAACCATTCGGCCACTAGCAGCAGTGCGTTCGGCCGTCACTTAGATTTGATACGGAGATATCCATCCTTCAGTCAAGGAACCCACATCATTTGATTCAGTTCTGAATAGTTTCTTGGTTTATAGCCTCTTCAATGGAATTGCCAATCACCTTGTGATCCAAATAGTGAGTGATGATTGTGTGGTGATATTTTGCAATTTCCGATTGGAACTACTGGTTGATGCAATGGCCAAAAATATTTACCCGCCCAATAGTCGAAGTTCTGAAATGTTCGTGACCTGTACCTGAACCTTCACGTGGATTTTTTATGTTTTGAAGTTTTAGTCTACTTCACGCAACCTTGTTGGTTCTCCCTAAAATCACTAACCTGATATACACTCACAAACAAAGGTGGTCTTGTCTCTGTACAAAAACAGAAAACCAGAGTGCGTTCCCCCCTCAGTGTCAAGACAATTTCCGACCAATATGACCAGTAAGTAATGCAGCCCACTTGTGACCAGTTATTGGATCCATAACAGAGGACCGGCATCTAGCCATCAGCCATGATACTGAAGATATCTGATGCATGTAGACTTCTCCATTATTCTTAGGGCTGCATTAGATACGCGTAGATACACTCCTTCTGTTCTAAATGGCATGTTTGCGAAACTCAGTGGGGTGCATCGCTTTCAACGATTGACTTGAATTAGACGTCCATATAAATTTGAATCGTGAGGAATCCTGAGAACTCCTGAACAACGCTATACAAACAATCTTAGACAGTATTCGTTGATTTTGAGAGGGAAGAAGAAATCCAAAATTTTCAAACCGCACACAGGTAAAATATAGCTAGACGGCGAAACGGTATCAGTCATGTGGCATAATTGGTTAGCATCTTGATAACTGCCAACAAGCTGTAAAATACTCATAGAGGTGGTCCATATCATGCGTTCCGCACCAAAAGGAATGTATGGTTGTGGGCTCCGATGGTCACCTCTTTTGCCAGAAGTTGATTCAGTAAGACCTATATCAGTTGTCTCAGCCGTTTATGATCAGCTCTTGTTTTAGTAGGCTGCTCATCTGGTTAAATCAGATACCCTACTCTGAGGGATAAATGGGACGCTTAGGTTGCTTTTAGCCGTACGGCACAGTGATTTTTGAGTCACAGTTTCTCTCCGTTTGAGTACAAAGGGGACTTCAGTTGCAGATATATGCAGAACCCTTATGTTGTGTTTGATTGTTTAATTCAACAGCGTGGGTAGGCGGCTACTTTGGAGGGAAGTGGAATTCAGCACTTGTCCCCTTCATCGGTTAAATGTCGTGATAAGTAGCCTCTAGCAGTGCTGATAATTCACTTATCTCGAGATAGATTTCTCCACGCTCGCTGCGCGCATAGCTAAAATGGCCTGAGAGCCGTTTCAGTGTTTAGGTAAAAGCCAATTGCGTATGTTAGGCGATTCATTCGACCCATATCTCATTGACAATGGAAACCGATACGCACGTAACAAACAGTGGTGAAATTGCTGATAAAGATAACGAATTAGCCGTACTCAACTAAAATCTCAAAATCCTTTCATTGGGGACGCACTTCCACATCAGGGTGGGAATCACGGCTGACCACAGAGCACTTGTTATTACCCGATTTCACCAAAAAGAATGTTACTTGGTAACATCGGCCCTTATCGGGGGTCATAAGTTTGTTTAGTCAAAACCGAAATGCCCAAAAGTAACCGGGCTCACTACTCCACAGTATGTCACTCAGCATAACTTTTCACAGATTGCAGGTATCAACCGGACTCTAGGCCAACGGTCCCCTGCAGTATAGTCAAAACCGTTGTAGATAACAAAAGCAGAAACACTGCGGTTTGCTGCACAATACTGGACTGCCATTTGGCGGTAAGGCAGCGTTAGACATATTTTCGCAAACAATGAATATGATTCTGAATGAAGCTCAAGAATTTGCCTATTAGCTGGAATAAATGTGGTATCGCCTTTAATTCCTTGTTGTATCGAATTTAAAACCGTGGCTTCATGGTGCCTTGACGAAAGAATATCTTCACGCGGTGAATGAAGATCTTGGCTTCATCGTCCGCAAACCCGGCCGCTACCAGGCATGGAGAACACTTGCACCATCAAGCGCATGCCAAAGCGTACAGGCGTCGCTTCTCTCAGAGTCTTCCTCAAACTTCTGAGACGGTAAAATTCATCCCCGCTGGATGCGTACCACCACAGAGGTTAGTTTAACCAGATACTCATTAGGAAGCATAAATTCAAGATAATACCAACGCGCCTACGACTACGGAAGAATTGTGCCTACCGGGTACTTCAATCTGTAATTGGAAAATTTTCTGGTTTGGATCGTGTAACCAAGTGGAGACCTTACCAATATCATCCAGAATTTCACACTGCATTCGTTTAAATTCACGACACCAGCCAATCTTCACCAAGAAACCTAAAATAGAAGGCCTTTGACAAAGTGTTTGCCAAAAACAAAGTTCAAAGTATGCTCAACGACCACCGGTTTAATTTGGGGACTAATCGAAAGACACTCATCATTGTATTTCGTATGAAGAATGTGATTTTACGGTAAATGTCAAATTTCTCTTGCACCCGGCCACTAATTTTGCCTTATATTTACTCTAGATAAAACATTAGTCTACCGCCAGCCTCATACGAATAAAAACATCATCGTATATTCTTATTCAAGAATGTCGAAACCTACAAACCAGGGGCTCAGCAGCTTAGTGTCCAACGATCGCTGACCTGGTTCGTCCGGTTACTGCTCAAATAGTTTTGTTGCAGCAAACCTTCAGACATTTCTGCACTCAAGATCGCCTAAAAGCTGACATAGCTATTTGAGGTGCTGATCGACTTGGCGCGGCAATCAATAATTACGGATGCCTTTCCTTACAGGAAGTGAGATATCTCCGACCATATGCGGTGAAGCAGTTTCACAAAAGGGAACTCGAAATCAAAGATAATAAAAGTTTGTGCTGGCAGCTAAGTCCATTGACCTCCTATGAACTACCAGTTCAAGCAGATCACCGAATACCGCTTGCTGTATGGCGGAGCAGCAGACGTCGTGATTACAGTAAACGGAACCCTGGTCTTGAATTCACAGCACCCGCACAGATTCAGTTGGTGCTCAGCACATTCCGATCACCTTCGCTGCTTGTGGCAGCGCCCATTCATGTCCACTTGCTGAACGATGTATGGATACTATTCCGAAACCTTGCTTAAAAATACCAACCACAACAACCGCGGACCGTTTTGGATAGCAGTTCCTCAACTGATGTTCTGTTATCACATTCTCTTTGGCGGTGCTGAATGTTGCATGACACGCCTAGAAGAGATTCCAGCTTATCAGCCTCAGCAGCCTGTCACAAGTAAGGTGCGGGTGGTACATATAACGAGCAAGGTTGCTGTTGTACTTCACGAGAACGAAGAACCTCCAGCAAATCTTCTTTGTGTTTTATGGCAATGAGTTACAAGCCCTAGCTCACCGACATTTTTCTACACTCCAAACGCTGTAAGTTTATTTTTAAACGTTTAATTTCCAATCACACTTATATCACCAGTGCGGACCATGCACTTCATGGTTTGAACTGTGTACTGAAGCCTAGAACCAGTTTCTCATTCAGAATATCCTTATTGGCTGGTATTTCTCACACCCAAAATTTGAAGCCTCATTGGCCGTCTGGCACAGTTCGCGCAAGAGGGGAACCTGTGCTATGATGAATCACCAGAGTATAAATTGCTCCTCCGTCAGAGCGATGTATTGTAGGGTTCAAGGAAATGTATCTCGAACTTTTCACACTTTTAGTCGCCGTATCGTTAGTCGAGTGCAGACAGCGTAAGTTATATTGAGTCCACTAAATAGTGTTCCTTTTAAGTACTTACGGCCTAACAAGGTTGTTAAGCTCACCTGTCACTGGTTAGTGCTCTAGTAGTATGTTGCTTTCAGTGGTGTAGTGCCTATCTTCTTGCAAATTAAAAAAACCTCTGGTTTCATGTCTTGTCGAATTTGATCCAACTTTTTTGCGCCGAAATAAATTAGGCCTGCCAGATATTATTTGTATTGTTGTCCATTCTGAATGGTTCCAGGCGGCAAGCCCGTAATCTTTATTGAGGATATGAATGTGCGATAGGTGTAAAAGCGGTATATCATTTTTTATTACCCATAAATAAATGCATGTTTATCATTACCTTCTATCAGTTCACAAATTTTTTCTCAACACTAGAAAGGTGCGATTTGCCAGTAGAAGTCGGAAATTGTAGAGCGGCGCAACCACATTACTTTTTCAACTCATCAAGCAAAATGTGTGAGATGTTCAATTATGGTGGATGCAATGGGAACGATAACAGATTTAGCACCCTTGAGGAATGCACCACAGCGTGTGTGAATTGATGCCGATTCAACTTCTTCAGACTGTCACTTACCTTTCCTTAAAATAAAATTATTTGTCGGCAGCCTCAGATTTGTTTTCATTTCCACAGGGGTCATGAGGAATCGTGAAAGCGATAAAAAGAACCAACGTTTCACATGTCGTCCACCATTCCAGCGAATTTGGGCGTTTACGCAAACAACGAATGGTCGCCTATATAAAAGCGGGGGATTTAGCTGAACAATGCATCAGCAGTAAGTAAAAAGTGCTGGATCACGGGCGCGTGGTGGAAATAAGGAGGAGAAAAACGGATTGCGTCAAAATGCACTTCGATGAGGGCGAAAACATTTCAGGAGCTTTACACTGAATTCCTCTACTCCAGTTCAGCAGGATACAGTAAACAACTTTNCGACTGAACATTCAGAAGCCTTCGTCAGACGCCCAAATTCAGCAAAATAGGCGCTAGTGAAGCATGAAGACAAACATGAGTGTTGTGCAAAACAGCTGCAAAATTGCCGATTTACCAAGAACTAGTTGCATGGTGGTCAAATCCATGAAGCAAGTACATCTTGCACACAAGCTCTCGTTTGCAAAATTTTGAATGAAAGAGCTTTTAGAATTACCCGAGCCGTAATAGCACGGTCGTGTAATGGTGTTCTTGTTGGTGATGGTGTGAGTCGTTATTCATATAACACTGTATTCTTTAAGTATATAGTTAAAGAAATTTATGAAGTGCTCTACGAAACCAGTTTTTTTATTTTTTTTGCACAGTAAGAGATTATCAGACATTTGAAAATGCTTGGGCTGTTTTAATCTGATTAAACACTTGGATATCTTTTGATGTATATATGTGCTTATACAGTCTTGAGGTTTTTGGTGTGAAACAACTGTCACGGATAGATGGGTAGATCTGACAATTGATGCACGAAATCATTCAAGGAAATAACCTGCATAATTTTGTTCACAAAAACGTCCGGCAGCAGCCTTAGTATTCTGACGGCTTAATTGCACATGGCGGTAAGCCGTCGGGCAAATACTCCCTGTCCTTCCACCTTATGCTGTCCTACGTGTGGTTATTTTCACGTATTTCTCCTTCATTGTATACACATAAAGCAAAACATCTCCCTGATCAAGGTAACTTACACAAGGAGCCGTTTCTGCGACACCCTAAATTTTAGTACTTTCTGTGCACACAATGTGTGTAGATTTTGTTTCTATGCGGGAGCCATTATCGAAGCTCTTTTGAGGTATTACGAGAGGTAGTAATAACTATCTGTGTTGTGAATCTAAAAGCCCACGAGACTCGAAGGAACCACTGACGTGACTTATCATACTTTAATTCCTGCGATGTTTACGGTGATGGTACTAGGTGGCACAGGTACTATCCTTAGGTAGATTGTGAATAATTATTACGTCCTCATGCATTCACTTCCTCTTCATGTTCAACCTCCACCACGACAACAACAACGAAATTCTCTGAAAATCTAACAGGAGTTCGTGGAATTCAGATTGAGCTATTGGCCGAGAATGCAGTTTCATTTTTAAATCTTCCAAAACAGTGAGAACCTCCCGACAAGCCATCGTAAATGCCGGATGATACTTCCAAATCATGTTATAATGTACAACCTGAAGTGAATAGAATTTTTTTCGTGAGTAGTACGTTTCTGGTGGGCACTAGCATACAAGGATAGGGCCGCATAAAGCGCGATTCTGCATACATGCTACAATAGCCTCGGCATGCATGATTAAAAAGTGTAGTTGTGTAAATTCGGTTATATTCAAGAAATTGCAATGGTTAGGATGCGAACTTATAGACCGGAAGTTCCGTAGCACAACCCAAACCCCGGTTTCTCTACTGCCTCTGTCTATGCTTGGGAAACTTGGTAATACATCAAATTTCGTCGACCCTGTGAGTGACACGGTAGTTGTTTACCACAGATATGTACAGCCGAACAACATTATTCTTCCGCAGTAGTGTGACTTGGACTATGTAGTATTAAACAGGTAATTCTTGATGGTGTCTGGTAACACCTTACAGTAAGTTTTGAAGTCACCATTGCTGGAAAAATAATCGACCAGACTTGAAGTCGGATGTCATGTGAGGGGCAATGGTGGTCGTTATTTTGAATGCAAACGTTTCATCACCAATCGGGGTTGGGTCATCAGGGAGTCTTTAGGAGCGCAATGGACCATAGCGATGGGTCGGTGGTTATGTACAACCAACCTGTGGTACCAGCACCACCAAAATCCTCCTATATAGCAGAAAACGCAGAATTATTTGATCCTCGCCACCAAGTAGGCTAGCCGATAATTGTTCTAAAAAAACAAATCCCAATCAACGGAGATGGTCCACATCAGCACCTGAAGAAACACATGATTGTAAGCCCCAATCGTGGTCTCTTTTGTTAAAAGTAATTTTATTCGAAGTTAGCCTTCTTTAAACACACCATTTAAATGAAATCTATTGTGCCAAATTTCCTCTAGACGGAGAAGAAATAAAGTGTAAACACAGAAGGCCAAGATGAATGGCGTAAGACCACGGTCAGGGATTCAAGAATTGCGCCTTCCAGAATCACCAGGTCCTGCAGATCATAATAGTGATACCCGAAGGGATTTTCGCCACGTCAGTCATGACGCAGTTTTCATTATTCATCTTCAAACTATCAAACCTTAGACTCGACGTTTGATGCAGCCTCATAATACTCAGTGTTGTCACCTGTTTACAGATGGTACTAGGTCGGCCACTGGAGCACACAGAAATCCACTCTCAAATTTCTTTACTTTACCACAAAACAATGAGTAAAATTTCAGCTTTCGCCTGTCTCACGAACACATACTGCTAATTTTTAACTATTACTGTGTGATAGTGCACACATTTGCCACCGTTCTATATGCGGAACGTTCGAATAGCCCTTGAAAACAAAGCTGGACTGTGAATAGTGCGTAGTACAAACGCTACTTTCGAGTTTCACACTGCCTGGTGAAAAAGCCGTTTTAAAGTCTACATCGACAAGGGACCAGCAAGTCTCAGGTGTCCAGCCTCCCAAAACAGGTGGCACTCTTGTACGACAGCACTCATTGAGTAAATTTGTGACTAAGGCTTATCCAAAACAACCAGAATTCACATGCACTAATTTCCTTTCACATGTAGGTAAATTAATGCTATAAATTTCCAACCAGGTCCTATCATAATAGTGATACCCGAAGGGATTTTCGCCACGTCAGTCATGACGCAGTTTTCATTATTCATCTTCAAACTATCAAACCTTAGACTCGACGTTTGATGCAGCCTCATAATACTCAGTGTTGTCACCTGTTTACAGATGGTACTAGGTCGGCCACTGGAGCACACAGAAATCCACTCTCAAATTTCTTTACTTTACCACAAAACAATGAGTAAAATTTCAGCTTTCGCCTGTCTCACGAACACATACTGCTAATTTTTAACTATTACTGTGTGATAGTGCACACATTTGCCACCGTTCTATATGCGGAACGTTCGAATAGCCCTTGAAAACAAAGCTGGACTGTGAATAGTGCGTAGTACAAACGCTACTTTCGAGTTTCACACTGCCTGGTGAAAAAGCCGTTTTAAAGTCTACATCGACAAGGGACCAGCAAGTCTCAGGTGTCCAGCCTCCCAAAACAGGTGGCACTCTTGTACGACAGCACTCATTGAGTAAATTTGTGACTAAGGCTTATCCAAAACAACCAGAATTCACATGCACTAATTTCCTTTCACATGTAGGTAAATTAATGCTATAAATTTCCACTTGTTCGCTATCTCCCTGTAACACAATGGTACTTATTAAATTTTCCTCCTCATAGCAAGCATTAGGACGTTTGTATCTACCCGATGCATAAGTCGGAATTACAAAAGCGAGTTTGTTTCCATTCTATTAAAACAGACATATAAAGTCGGTGAGCATGATAACATCACGGCGACTGTAGACCGGTAGAGCGGTGATTTTGAAGCTTGGTGACAATTCTTCAGTGAAATAATTTATTAACCATTAATCAAGCAGTGAAGAGAATGATTCTGGATGACATTGCCGTTCTGCACTTCTCAAAGTGCTTACTCTGTTGGTAAACATATCTCAATTTCTCCCGCATCCAAACTACCTCTAATCACAGAAACAAAAGCCCAACATAAGGTACAAATAAGCCATAAATATAAACTCACTCCAGAGTAGCTGCCTCAAATGCATCCAAACACTTCCAGTTCATAATGGAGACTCACCGAAATTTTGAAAACCCATCAACAGCCCAAAACACCTGATTATTTGGTGTATAGTGACAAAAATTAGTTTTACCGTTTACCTGCAAGGAATATTCCCTTGTAGGTGCCGGTTTAAAGCCTGACATACATCGAGTTACCGATTAAAAAGCGAAATTGAATCTGTCGCAATGTTCCGCTGGATGAAACGTCTGTAACACCTATTCGGCACTAGGACTCACTTCCTCCACTCTCATTATTTTTCCCTCCTAAACTTTTAGTCCCTTGTTTAGCAGAGAGCTTTCTTCACTCAAGGGTTTATCCGACAATTCAACTGCACGACGATAGTCGGATAATTTCGTTAGTTCTGTAACCTAAGACTCTGGGTCATGAAAGACATGGTCCAACTAATGTAACTGTCTCTACTTGTATTGCCCTCCCTGCATAAGCTTCAGCGTGTGGATTTCGGTGGGTGAGATTGCACTCTAAAGACCATAGCTTCGTGACGGCGTCCATTGGTCAATCGCTGAGTGGTTAGTCAAAGAATCTACCTCGGAAATGACTAGATCGCTGACAGGGATGTTCCGTGACCTAGAATTCCCGAATCCCGGAAAGATATGTCCTCCAAATCGAACGGACTCCCTTGATATGCTTCAAAAATAAAGTCTGCGGGTATGTCCAATCAGTTGAAAAATGCCTGAAACCGATTAGGCAACAATCGTTTTCGGAAAATGTTGTTGCACAACGATGGGTTTATTGGTGGGCAACGTTTCGCTTTTGACACAAAAGCTTCGTCAGACCAACTGACTAAGTAATGAAGTTATTCAAGATGTAACAAGGAAGGAGAGCTTGCCAGCCCAGTCAGCCCAAGCATGTATTCTGCTCCAGCGACCTCGCCACATCCAGATTTGCGAAAACGCAATTAAAAACTGCCTGCATACACTGTGGTCTTCACTGAGGGTGATATTTTCCAACCCTTGCACAAAAGAGACCCCTTCAGCCAGTTGAGACCAGACGTGTTCCATTCAAGGATTCTGAAGCAAACATCATTTACACTGGCAAGTTATTTCTACTTAGCGCTTCGTCAATTGCTCAACGATGACAAACTTCTCGCTTCTTGAAAGAAGCAATTGTCACACCAAACTACAAAGCTTGTGACAGGCTACGGCCTAAAAGCAAGAAGCCTATTAGCCTCACTAGCATACACTGCAAAACGACTGAACGAGTTTTGAAACAAACCATCCTTAACCTCTTCACTGCCAACAACTCAATATCCTTAGTACAACACGGATTCCACCCAAATAGTTCTTCCGCGAACAACATGCTCTCTATATGGAGAATTTAAACCAAGCTAAAGACGGAGGACCAATAACGGCACCATATTTTGCGACGCCTCAAAGGAATTTGATCAAGTTCCACACGTCACGTACTTCCACACACTCGATTCATATGGGATTTAGGGGGCGGTCTACGCTGGATTGAGACTTTTTTATCAGACGGAAGATACGGAGTGAAAGTAACTTGAACCACTCTTTTTCCGCGTCAGCCTCCACTGTGGTTCCTTCAGGCTCTGTTTTGGAACCAATTCTGATTTCGGCTCACGTCAACGACATCCGGATGTTCTTTTAAGTCCCTGCCTACTTATCGCGGATGACTTGAAATCCTGAGGTTCAATTTCCAGTTCCCTCCAAATGGACATATACGCTGCAAAACGGTAGTCCTTGGACTAGTATCTTCCCGTGAATGAAGAAGAGGGCCTCCATATGTCATTTGCGGGAGACTCAGCGAAAGCCCTTTTAGTGCGTGTTGGGAATTAGCCAGAAAAAATTACGAAGGTTGATACATTAACTGCTTTAGGGATCTCACTCGCTTCAAACACGTCCTTCTTACCGCATCATTAAAAATCGGTTAAAAACATTCACGGATTATTCGCATTCTCCGACATTTGCCGACATTTTTGCCTCCTCACGACGCAAGAATGATGTAAACCTCGTTGAATGTGTCCAGCGAGTTGCTACGAAAACGGTTACCGGCTTTGCTTTACTGTTGTTTATGAAACGCGCCTCACGATGCTTGGTCTATTTTTTTTTGAAGTTTCGTCGCCTAGTGCCTACTCACACCCGGTCTAAGCAGGGTTTTGCACACAGGTTTTCATAATTGATATAGCCGACACACGATAAGGACATGGTAAGTAGACTCTTAGATCCGAGCGCACAATTTTATCACAGAACAATCGTTTTCTAATTTCGGCTAGTTGTTGTGTGGAATAAACGTTCTCCGTCAGTTGATTACACTGGATGACTTACCCAGTTCAAAGCACTTCAAGCCGCAGTGTAACTGATCGACGCTGTGAACTTAGAGTGCAGTGTTACATCATATTTCTGCTTGCGAATTCCAGCGGAACGCAAGCCGCCGAACCACAAGAAAAAACCCTACCTGGGAAGAATAGACGGAAATCACCATGCTATGCACCAGTCCGTAAATTAGTGAACCCATGAAATATGAATTTGTGTTAGTTGTCGGTCAAGGGATTTTTTGTATTTAAGCCAATGGGGAAACCTACATGGATTTAGGTCCGGCTTAGGATCAAGTTATTCCGGTCTTATCCACGTGACAATTCCTTCTGAAAGTCGTATGCACTTTTAGTGTAACAGTGTGGACGAGCAAGCGCTGATATATCTTTGCAAGGCAAAGGGACTGTGTGAAATTTCTTCGGGTTGGGAATTCCGCCGCCGTGTTTTGGTAGTGAGTCTACGTGTACTGACAACCGCACCTAAGTACTTGTCAACTCGGCTTACCTAAGATCGTGTCCATATGTTTGCTAGTTCCACCCCATCAATTCTTTTCACGCTGTGATGCTTGGTAACTTCCACCACCTCGGCCATAAGCCTCTCTGTAGTGATACGCAGCCCCTGTATTGAAGCAGCCCAGTTCTCAATATTTCGCCTTGCACCAAAGCACATACCTTCACCGCTGAGCCTTTGACGAAAGTTTTATATCCTTTGGCATTCCTTGGTAGTTTCATTGTCCAATTTTGTTGTGCAATATCTTGTGGCTTTGTCCCATGTAAACGCTGGTGCAATCGTTGCGGTCAATTTCATCCATATATTCCATAGTCTTTTCAGCCAGGAGGGCATTCTTCCAAAGCGTTTTTTTTCCTGCCGGACAGCCGCTTGGACGTTGGTGGCACCCAGTAGTCTTTGAGTAACCTTGGCGTTCACGTTTTATATCGAATGACTGTGTCAATCCGTTACTTACTGTGACTGGGTACCAGAGTGGGAACACTTCTCACTTGACGCCCAATTAAACTCCTATCGTTCCCTATCCTATTTCTTTAAGTCTGCAGGTAATCTCAATTTGAGCTAATTTTCGGTCGATGTATTCTGTCACAGTGCTTTGACGGGATCAAACGTCTGCGAGGCAATAATGGCATTCACAGACACTGAGTAGGCTGAAGAGTAGCTTTAGCCGGTTTCTGTGTTCACTAATTTCCGGTGGAACGTAGTTTTTAATTGCGCACCACTCTGATGTGTTATACAGTACAAGAATGGTTATATGCCCAAGATAAAATTTATCTGCATGCCAAACTTGATACGAGTATTCAAATTATTAAGGCAGTCATGGAAGGTGTTCAACAACAAATGTACCATAACATAACGCCGGAATACTTTTGGTGGACGTGCTGTCCGGCCAAGGTTATTTGTCCGATATTCTCCATACAAATTTAAGTTAAATTGGGGACCACTGAAATTCGAATGCAAACCCTCTTCTTTTAATTAAGTAGTTGTGTCCACTACAAACTGATCGGTATTTCAACTTACTCTTTTTATCTAAGATTTGTCCTCAACATGTGTCGTTCACGTGCTACCCTATCTCCGAAGGTCCCAAATCCGATTTCACCGGATCAACTGAGACCGAACTCCGCACTCGCGTGTCGCGTTGAAGCCGCATCACAGAATGAGAATCAGGAGGAACTTCATGATACCGGGGCTGTCATAATCGCTCGTGATCGGCCAATTTTTCGGAAACATGCTCAGAACGTTAAACAAATGTATCCAGTAACCTGTCTGCGGCCGGCTACGTCTACCGAAGAACACACTGATGAGCTACATCCACGTCAGTAAACAACACGGTGGATTTGGTTTCCCAAGTCTGAGTGAAACAATCGCGGTGCAGCGGTGAGCACGTATGGAAAATCTCCTTTTTACTCAGCGCCGAGTACTATGCAACGTGGTCAGCGATTCGGCATTTGGTAAGTCTGTTCGGGAAATCAGCCTTCCGATCCGAGGCCATGGTGCATGCATAAACGCCAAGGAAGAGCTGGTGGCTGCTTGGAGTGATAGTCTGCAAAGCAGCGTTGACGGTCGCGGTTTACGAGATTTGGTCTCTTCGCCTCTTTATACTCGATGGGACTGCATTTCCCGAACGAGTACATCCCCGGATGATTGTCCGGGGCATTATCATCGATGCAAGCTGCCCGGGACGAGAGTTGGGATCACTCCGCATGGCCAAGTTGGCCAGACGATATATTATCATGGAACTTGTGGCCAACTGAGAAGCTTTGCGCATATTTTTCGTCCTGATGAATCACGCATGACGCCAGATGTGATCGTCATAATCGGGTTACGAGGGCAATTGCAGAACTTCCTCGTCGACTGAAATACACCAAATCCGAGAAAGTGAAAGCACTTACTTTGAGGTCGTTCATCAAAAGTGATCCATTCGCTGTTCAGGAGCGCCACACAACAACGTCAGCGTAGTTTCGTGTGGTCATGGATTGGCCATGCGAAGTGAGAAGAAGCAGAATTATGGTGCTGATGGCTATTTCCTCGCCATAATCTCTGCCTCACGTGCAAATATTCGTGATATCGACTTTTTGGTCCACCAAACAATTATCATCTCTTAACGAGGGATCTAGTTTCTTAAGGATGTTATGGAACTGGGACTTCTCAAGGTCACAGCCAAAGACTTAGGTTTGCTTGCCATTGTGTGCTCCATGCGTACTTACATACGTCGGCATTTATCTTATCTGACTGGAACTATTGACGGCATAACCTCGAATGATACTTCCCTGACTTTTATCTCAAATGTAAACCATTCGCACCCACCATTTGCATTTACTTTGAATGTCTCTGACCATGCTGTTCAAAAATGGACGATAAGGAGTGACAGTATTGAAGACTCCCCGTACGAAGAATGTCACATTTTTAAAGCTATGCGCAACTTACTGTTCGCCAAATTATTTGTCGAATTTTGTAGCGAGTTTTCGTATGAGTGAATCCCTGAGTGGAATACACCAGACATTTCTTCTCCTCTTCCGAGCATCACCAAACGAATTCAAAACAAATGGTTAATCGGGTACAGTGACCAAGTATTTTCCTCAATGACAAGCCCCACTATCGCGGTTATGCGTGACCCGCAGCCTTGTGGTCATGTAGGGATAACAAGAACCATAGATGATGTCATTAGAGAACACGCCAATAAGACAACTAAACAAATTCGCACTAGCTTCGCCTGGTTCCCAGTTAACCAAACTGAACGACGTAAGCGGAAAACTATTTAATTGGCTTCAAGGCCAGAGAACGTTTGGGACCGATGAACCCGCAATTTTCTATAAAACCGTCGTCCCCATTTAGCCAAAATATTGATGAGTTAGGGCAATAATATTCGCTAATTATTGAAATTCGGCCAATCGAAAATCAGTGTCAGAAATCCATCCTCATAAGAAATGGAAAAATCTGGAGGTTGAGCGCAACAAAAGTTTTCAAAATAAAGGATATATACCAACTGCTTCGACATTTGTGCAATGCACAAGTAGGGAACTGACGCACCGACACAGCCTATTAAAAGCTGACTGTCTATGAATAACTGCAACCTCGAAATATGCTACAAAATTCAAACTAGTGTAAATTCTGGGTCAGTATACTGAACCATTGCAACATCGATGAAAGCAATAGCAAGTAATGATACATTTCCTATGAACCTGAACAATTTCGTCTTTTTCAACGACCAATCCACCCTAAGTCTACGTGTGCTCCATATTCAGTAAAACGTGCCCGTGCAAATGTGGCTTCGCCTATGAATTCTATGAAGCGTTCTATAAAGACCGAATACATTAATGAAGAAGTGGATTGAATTATGATCCACGGTGGTACTCCTATATAAATTAGTCCAAATTTGCTCCATGGCCGCTGATAACATGCATGTCCAGGATTTCATTCAGTACTGAGGAATACGTAATATGCCTCCGCGAAATTCGCTGAAACTCAACCCTCCGGAAGTCTCTTCTATATATTTTATCCCGTTTATATTTTCTAGTATTTCTCCCTCTTGTACTTCAGCTCCCGCAGGAAAACCAAATGGTATCCCATTGCTCAGGTGTAGAAATTGAACAACTGCTCTCTTACGACCGTTTCATAAATCATTCCTGACTGATGCACCTTCCCTTCACCCACCTTCAGGTTAGGGTCCCTCTGCAATAAATATTCTCAATCTGCCCCATTTCCCTGACCGGCACGATCTTTTTCACAATATAACAAACAGCAATGGGTTGTATTAACCGATTTCAGCGAAATGTACCTATGCAAATTTGGCTGGATTCATGCATTCCATGGAGCATTTTACAAAAAGCTATGCGCACTTTGGAGGGATAGAATTGGTATAGCATCTACGCAGGTACTGCCACATAACCTACGCTCGGATTTGCTTATTGCCCTTGTTGCCCTTAACATCAAACTGTTGAACTGATTTTTCATCCACGACTTGAAAGAGATTGTCATTAGCACTACTTATAATGGCTTTTCTTAGAACAGTCCAGGTTGTAAGTTGGATTCTCTGAAAGAGTCCAATGCCACTAAACGCATCCCGCTCGCCCTAGTGTCCGTCAATTTATATCCCACTTTGGCATGTCAGTTTGCTTTGGAAATACAAATCGGAAGGCAGTTTCCTTGCTTAATGACGTCTTAAACTTCAGAAGTTTCATCTGACATTCATGCACCCCCTATTTAATATCCGTTAAACCAATGCAGCCGGGTGATATGGAAATAAAATGATCCGGTTATTCTGATGCTGCGATTTGAATAAGGGCTACTTCTTACATAAAATCTCAAAATACGAGCAAACTATGAATAAGCACCATATGAAAATTTATACTCAAACGAATTTATGCTCTCGGCCACTAAGAATCCGTACACAGTTTAGAATTTACACCTTCGGATTCTCACGTCATCAAAGTTGTTTACCAAGTGCGTCACTAGGCACATTCCCGACGTTGTCATGTGTCTCAATCACGGATTCCCATGTTTTTCGCGTCATTTGTCATGTAACCTGTTGAGTTCGTACTGTGTGAAACAGTATCGAAGCTCGAATGCTCTTCACTGTTAACGACTGAATCTCTGGTTAGGATTTGTGGCATCAATTCAGTGATCATGTGAGAAATATCCCTCCCTTTATTATCTAGTACCTCAGGAATACAGGTGGCGTTGTAACTAGTGCAACGTTACGTTATTTCTGGGACAGCTCATCATGGGTTAGAAACGAAATTTCCCATTCACTTTTTTTGTTTAAATTGACCTATTTGCAGGACGTCAGCTTCCCTCCTCGAATCGCTAAAACTTCCTGCTAGAAGTCAAACTTCGACGATGCTCCCGGATGATTTTATTGGCTTTGGGATACGGCATCAAACATAATGCTATATGGGGATGCCTGATGTTTCCTTTGTGCCGAACACTTGTACTGCTTTTGCATCTCTGGGTTATCATGCCCTGTTTCGTGGATTAAGATCATCTGAACCTACGTGCTGCTAGTTTGAAGGACTGGGAACTGACAAAGGATGACATAAAACTTGACCTAATTCTTTTCAACAAGGCATGTGTCAAGAATGCTTTTTTTGCCTGCTGGCAGCGCTACTTCTTCTCGCTTATTATAACTAAGCGTTTGATCACCATCAGTGTCAACTGAACTGTGTGTAGGTAAATTAAATTCAATACAACCAACAGTTTTCGTTCGCCTGGTGCATGACTTGCGTTTAAATAACAACCTACACTTTCCCGGATAATTTTACACTATATATATATATATATATA
>NW_008751848.1:247810-249892 GCF_000715545.1 Opisthorchis viverrini
CGAAAACAGGCTACTGCTGACGCCTCCCTTCTTTCTCCTTCACATACTTTTTCTTCCCCCTCTCCCCACCCCATTAATAACTCTCTCTCTGTAGGCCCAGCACTTAGGAATGATGATTCCGTTCGTCATGCATTGGTTTTGCGTGCAGCATTTGCTCGTCACATGGTGCCGACATCTTCAGAAATCTCCAAATCAGTCCTCAAACCTCGAGACCCGGTCTATATGGCCGATTTCAATGTCCACACTCTGAAGCAAGGAGGATTACGAGCCGCTCTTGCACTCACATTGGACTTGCTTGGCATTGATGTGTGCTGTGTCTCAGAAACGATAATTCAAGATGCAAGCACAGTGATTGAGTTAACCGCTCCGTCAGTCTCCACTCGCTTCCGGCTGCGCACCTCTGGTGATCCAGAGGCTGCTGCGGTGGGATGTGCAGGGGTTGGTATTGTGCTAAGTCACCGGGCGGAAGTATCCTTACTTGACTGGATACCTGTTGATAGTCGCCTCTGTGCGGTTCGTCTGGCAACGTCTGTGAAGGAGTCTCACAAGCGGCAAGTTGATAGATGTCTGTTTATCGTGTCTGCCTATGCCCCAACTGATTGTAGCTCTGACACCGTCAAAGACAGGTTTTACGACGCCCTGAATGCTCTGCTGCGGCGAGCTAAAAGCTCAGACATTGTGGTGGTTGCCGGAGATATGAATGCGCAAGTGGACAGGCTCAGTGCATCTGAGACTCAATTGGGAGGTCGACATGGACTGGATTCGGTGCGTACGGACAATCGGAAACGATTGCTTCAGCTGTGTGCTGAGCGCAGTCGGTTTTTGTGCAGTACGAACTTCCGAAATAGCCAAAGTCATCTAGCCACTTGGTGTGCTCCAACAATAGGCCGTCCACAAACTCAAATCGACCACATTGCACACAGGTACCGATGGCGCGGATCCATAACCCACTGCCGGTCGTTTTGGAACACATTTGTGGACTCTGACCAACCGCTCGTCCGGAGTCGCCTCGCCCTACGTTTCCCGGGGCCGCTTAACGTGCGGACAAATCGCATGGCAACTGAAAGACTGGCAGACCCGGATGTCAGACGAACTTACAAGAATTGTCTTCTGGAATCTCTTCCAAGTGCTCCACCATCAGATGTGGACTCATACTGGGACAAGATTGCCACCTCTTTGCATAGTGCTGGGAATTTCGCCTGCGGCACAACCCAAACAGGCCCTCTCAAGCACTGGATACCAGACCGAACGGTGGCAATACTTAAATCTCGAATAAATATCCCATCCGGTCCGAAACATAACCCCTTGCGAAGAGTTATCAGACGCCAAGGGAAAGTGAGCTTGCGACCCAACCGTGAAGTATGGTTGACACAGAAAGCCAAATAAAGTGGAAGAGGCCCAGATAGCCGGTAGTGCCCGGAGATTATTTCAGTTGATCCGTGCAATCGGTCCCCGGAAACCACCTGTGAGTGAAACCATCAAGCACCAGAATGGAACGACCATTTCGAACAAAGAGAAACGCCAAGACCGGATGCTTCGAACAAAAGCTGTCGCGGCCACAAGCCGACACTCATCTGGAGCCCACAGGTGAAGTAGAAACCTGGACAGAAAACGTGGAACCACCTAGGGCTTCGGAAGTTTACGACTGCATATGTTCTCTCAAACGCCACGGAGCTCCCGGTCCGGATGACCTTCCACCGTTCAAAGACGGCGGTGAAGTACTCAATCGGCGCTTGCCCGATATGTTTGCCTGCATTTGGAAAAAGGAGTCTGTCCCAGACAACTGGGTGAATCGGTGAAGTGAGCCTAGTGAGTGCGTTAACCAAAGGGGAGTCAAATTGACCCCGGTCGTAACGAGACTGTTGGAGTCAATGTTGCTTCGCCGTTTTACGGTGGTTCGTGAGACACTGACTCGAAAGCAACAAGCGGGATTCCTGTTTGGTAGGGGTTGTGTTTAACAAATTTTTACACTGCGTCAGGTGCTAGAACAATGATAAACGTATAAGCAACCCACAATTCTAGTATTCCTGAATTTCCGAGGACTCAATTGATCTATCTGTTTTTTTTGAGAGGCTTGCCCAC
>NW_008751848.1:249970-277672 GCF_000715545.1 Opisthorchis viverrini
AACTTTGTGATCGATGAAATAATGAGACGAACGCTGGAGGGTCTCCAAAACCCTGGTGTTCAAATAGCCTGTGAAGAAAACCTTGTCGATCTGGAATATGCAGACGACATCGTTCTCATGTTCGAACAGGCGGAGAAGGCGCAAGTATTCTTGGATGAACTGACCAGAGTCATCCCGTCCTTTGGTATGCACTTTGCACCCACAAAGTGTAAGGTCATGCTTGTTGATATGCAGTCACTGAACACGCCACTTACAATCCAGGGAGAGGAACTGGAAGTTGTTGAGCGTTTTACGTATCTCGGAAGTTGCGTTAGTTCTGATTGTAGTGTGACAGGTGGGGTGAATTCACGAATCTGCAAGGCTCGGGCCGCGTTCGCTAACCTGAGACACCTATGGCATCAGAATGGTTTATCCCTGAATCTCAAGGGACGTGTGTAGCAAGCTACAGTACGGGCTGTTTTGTTGTATGGCTGTGACGCTTGGCCTATTCGAGCAGCGGAACTGTGACGTCTTCAAGTGTTCGACAATCGTTGTCTCAAAACTATAGCTGGTGTGAGTTGGTGTTGTCGAATCCGTAACGAAGCAGTTAGAAAGTGCGTTTTCGGTTGTGTAACGGGTACTTCCATTGAAGAATGTGTCCAGCACCAGAAGCTGCGTTGGTTGGGACATGTGTTGCATATGCCGAACCATCGTTTGCCGAAGCGAGTGCTGTTTTCCATGACCGACTCAGAGTGCCGTAAACGGAGAGGTGTCCAACGCTTGGGTGCTCTTGGTGCTACTCACCTTCCAGAATGGAGACCGCATCATCCTCGCTGTGCCAGGTTGGAGGCACTACAAGATATGGCTGCCAACCGATGTCATTGGCGTTCTTGTCATCAGTTTCTTTCCAAATTGCCAGAGTGAATGTTTGGAGGTGTAGGCACCCCGGAATAATTGTGGTATGCTAGCACTAAGTCCGAAGGTGAAATTTTTTTCCAATAACGGTAAACGGTGAAATAAAAGAGCCAGTAGGTCACAAATGCAGGCCATAATTTTTCAATAAAGAGTGAGAGCACATTTCAAGATTGCCCTTTCACTTAATCAGATGACAGTGTAGATATAGAGTGAAAAACGTCAGATATACCACAAGACCCTAATGCCTACATGGAGGAAAGGAAAAAATAGATTCACGAAATCGTTCGCAGCAATGGCTGAAACCTATGAAGCACCGATAGAATTGCTCATTGCGAACACTTTCGCCAGGAAACGCGTGAAACTTCCGAGGACTCCGTCAATGAGTTTGGTGCTTTTTCGTTGATTATTTTACATCTACACCCATGGGCCATTTGACTAGGATTTTAGCCTATACGGAGCAAGAAATATCCCTGAACGACCTCGAAAACTGGCAGCGTATCACATACAAGACTCGTGCCGTTACCTGTGAGCCCTCCTGGTGGACGGCAAATAAATCGGTTCCGAAAGCCAGGCGTACCTTCTGGTGAATTGAATTCATTGACTACGTTCTTCAGATATTGAGTGCCCGCCATGTATTCCGTAACAAACTTTCAAGTGGAATATAAGTTCATGCCGTCTGAGGTTTTGAACTGAGTGCAATCAAAATCACGTGGGCTTACACTGTCAAATTCAGAGACCCTACGGATCCCGATTTCGCTCATTTCCCATTTTCATGTCACAGCCTTTTCCTCATTAGGTTAACGTCCGCTATATATCTATTTGGATTTCAAAGATTTCCATAAAGGAAACCACCAAAAGTTTTGCTGAATATTATTCGATAGTCCACGACCCGATTTACCATTTTAAGGCCCCTCAGGAACTCAGTCCTGGAGTCTCCGTCAACCTTTTGTTCTACTTGAATCACAAATGGCCTGTTTTTCTTAATTACACTCATTTGAAAATAAATTCGGTTTTCACGGAAGACCCAAGTGAATCTCTCGTTAACGATGCTCTTCATGATGTCCTATCCTCTTCAGATGTCCTTTCCGGAAGTGTGCTGTGATATTTCGAATCCCCTCCAAACCGAAACATGTAGCGGCCTGCGTGCAGCACATTCACTTCAGGAACACTTTCAATGAGAGGTTCACTTGAATCTCCCGTAAAAACCCAAATTGGTTTGCAAATGAATGTGTTGGTCGAAGTCAAAGTCTTGTTTGATATTCGACCATTCGAGGTGACGAACGAATTTTGCAAAAGCTCTGACGGCGCTTTCCGCTTATTGCGTTGCTACAATACGTCGCTGGGCACACCGTTCCTCTGCGCACAAGCAGCAGCCACGTGAACGCTGATCTTATAAACGGGCAGATCGTCGGGAGAATCTAGTGAGGAGTCTCGCCAATTCGGCCTCTGGTATGTGTCAAGGAAAGTACGACAACTGCATGCAGTTATTCTTGACTATTACACCCGGATGGTTGGTGAAATTCTTCGTCATTTTGCGTGTCTTTGCCATCAAAACATCACGATACTACACAACCTGCAAAACAGAGTATTCTGAAACAAGGCGATCGTCAAATGAAATCATCTTCGATATACACATGGTTCTCAACAAATTTGTGAAGAGAAAACAGTTATGCCTTTCGTTTACCCGCCCAACAGACGAAATTTGCATGCAGGTATTCAAAGAAAATGGGCAGTGGACACCTGAAGATCAACCGCTTAGGCAGAATGTACAAGAATTATCCGACCAAAGAAGCAAAAAACATCTCCTCTTTTTGCTTTGACAAATTATCCCATTTCAAAGCTGAGGTCCGGTTTTCAAAATGTTGAAAATCCCGAATATGTACCACATCGGAGTGTAGAGTTGCCCGCTCAGCTGCCAAAAATTTGTTGACCAGTTCGTAATTACTTCATTCGGCGCTTCCATGGCGGTGATCAAGAAAACCTTGCAAAAGAGCCAGTCGTCCTTTCTCACGGCGTCATCCCTATTTGTTTAATTAACTAGTTTGCTCCATTTTATAGTGAAAACAACGCCAGCAAACCCCAATAAATCATAATGCGGACCACTGAGAATCTGGTACAAATCAGTGTTATTTTGTCTTAGAACATGGGAAAACTCTAATCACATGATTTTTTATACCCTGGAAATGGGGCCTTAGTGACAATTGATGAAAAAATGCTTATTGCTTACTTCAGTACTGATGAAGCTGTCATTTGTTGTAGAGGCTTTCTTTCGAAACCATTCATGGGACGTTCTACATTTTATACTAGACAAATATTTATTTATCGTGGTCCCCCAAGTTAGCTGCGATCACAATTGCCAACAGCTCTTCCTCTTTCGGTAGGCCTACTCTTGTCAGTGTCTGCCCCAGAGTTGATCAGGTGCATTAATTTCTCATCCACATAATCGTCCTTGTCGAGGTGCTACCACTGTTTCATGCCCCCAAAATTCCGTCTAAACTTCAAGTACACACAGGGGCTAAGATTGACTGACTCCCTCGTATCACGATGGGGATTTTTCCCAATAGTCTGTAGTTTTGTCGTCCTCATTCCCTCAAATTAAGCAAAACTAGAATCTCAAAGCCAGATGCCAAAAATATTTTATACCTCATCCCGGAAGTAGCTTTTTTTAGGTCACCATCTTACACCAATTAATCGCATATGTATGAAGCTCCCTCAATAGCTGCGCTCACCCTATTTGACTGAGCTTTCTTTTCTTTCGACTTCCGAATCCCAGTCCCACGACGGCTAACTGTTTTCATATACTCGCCCCGTGAGTGACACTACCAACATCCCAACCAAAATATGCAGCCATCCCATAACTTATCATCTTAGCACCCTCGACCGAAATAGGTGCTAAATTATGAGCCACTGAACTGAATAGCCTGAAAGAACCTCGTAACCATAACAACCGGGGAATAGCTCTAACTTCCATCCGCTTCCATCACCCTGTCCACCTGCTTTCGTCCCACCTGAACAGCATTTTCAGATGCCGCCCAGTCCTCAACAGCCACCACCTTTCTCTGCGCCACAGCACACACCACACTTCTAGATGCAGAAAATGGCATTCAGACGTTTGTCTTCTCTACAAGTAAATCCCCCACTCCATATTGAATCTGATAATTTACATTCTGCCGTGGCTTCAGACATATTCAACTGAGCGTTTAACTATTTACCCACACTTAAAAGCATCACTGAATACTCCTCCTTGGAAGCTAAACACACATTAGGGAGCACCGCTTCATTTTATGCTACCACCATTTGCCAAGTCTCCCTAGTACCAGACTCCACCACCTCCCACTTCGTACTGTTTCCTCGCCGATGAACCAGTGAAAAGCGTTGTTTAGTTCTCGCTCGTGTTCTCGCTCGTTACTGCCAAAATTTTAAAATCTCCGAGCCACTGACGGCATTGAACGACCAAGTCTGATTTCGGTGGTTGGTACATGGCCCACGGATGAAAATGCAGGCATGGTTATTTCAATCCATGTCTGTAATATTTGTCGCTTTGACAGGGGAAACACAGGCGTCGGCGGCTGTGTCATCTATTCCAAATCAGAAGTCCGTGCCATCCCCTAGACGAGATTTCTGAGGTCATCTGGATCGCTACAGAGCAGACCAAGTGACCTGTACAACGAAGTTGTATTTGTTTACCACCAGACCCACCAACTCTATTGCCGGCCTGTCCCGTATAATCTCTACTGCAAGTGTCCAGCCTGATTCGTCCAAATTCGTGCTGGGTGACTTCAGCCTACCGTCGTCCACGATTGACACTACTCGTTGCGCATCCCTGCTTGCCAAAATAGTGTAAAGGGTTGGTTCCAAATTTTGCGTAGCTCCGATCGTCGCATATATACCATTGACATAATATTCTCAAACTATGGATGTCAAACGCCGAGAATTGAGCACCATCCACAAAACCCTTTTTAATTTTGAAATATTCAGCTGACTACTCCGTTACCGTTGTATCCCAAGCCTTAACCCAATTGTTTGATTGCCTTTCGCTGAAACTTGCCCTGTCACGGGCTCCGTCAGTACATCAAGCATTCAAACACTTACTTCGCCAGCTGCTTCTTACCACTTTTCTCCAAAATCAAATCCATTCCAGTTGCTACAAATGTCAACTCCAAGCGTTCACAGTAGCCTCGCGTCTGTCCATCTTCCTCCCTGATGTTTCTCGCCTTCTTTTCAAGTTTAAGGGCTAGATCGATCCAGGGGCCGATCTCTTATCTCCCCGGTTTCTGAGACAAAGTGGTCAACATATGAAAATCCTTGCACTAAATCTTTTTACCCACCAGATAAACTATGGAACCGTCACCTCCTACTTAATGTAATCTATAGACCGCCTGCATTTCAAATCCGAATCTGAACAATTTTTTCAACTACTAGGTAATCCAACATATCCTCCTTTCATTGAGAACTCTTGAAAGTCTGATCAAAGGCCCATGAACCAAGATCCCTCTGGTTACAAGTGACAAAGAGGACCGATGGCACGAATCCATGTCTCTTTGATTCGCCTACAGCTTCCAGCTTCCCCTCTTTGAGACCACCAAGTCAGCATACAACGCTTTGTCTTCCACCGTAATAGTTTACTCGAATATCCAGAAAGCCTTTGATCACGTTCATCATGTATCCCTGCTACATAAGTCTGTCCTAATGTGTGGCCTTCTTCTTTGTAGGATTTACAAGTATCCAGTACACAAGTTCTCCCTCTGCACAAGCGCATATCTCTCACCAGATTCAGCAAGACTAAGACTCAATAATTTTCTGGTTGACTAAAGCTGACCCAAATCATTCTTCCTCAAAATCCCGAATAATTTCCTGCCGATGCTCCCCCTCAGCTGACGAATTCATAATTAATGGGAATGCTGTCGCATACTCCGAAGGGGTCAAAGATCGTGATCTCGGATACTCCTTGTACATTAGTTTTTCCTCTCAAATCCTGGCCCATGTTCCCGGATGAATAGGCTCAACTCTTTGAACTGAACTCCTTTCCCCTTCGAAACACAATGGTTGCTGTCTTTATCTATGGTCTGACCAAACTCAGAATTCTGTCCCGGATTTTCTTTCCTTTATATTCATACTAGTGGACTAGCATTTGAAGGCATCCAACGCTCGTTCACGAAAAGGATGTGTCCACAGTCGACCGCTTCCTTTTTCCGCTCCCGCTGTCAAATTTCAGGCCTTGAAACACTATGGTTCGACATTTCGAGATGAATCTAGCTCTTTCACATCGTCTGCTGCACAAAAATATCCTTATAGCACAGGCTAGGCTGAACATCAGTTCCTCGCTATATATTCTGTAAACCCAAGCAACATCCGAATATGCCCCCCTGCCCGTTATAACCTACGCCAGCAATTCTTTCTAGCTCACTGAACCCGCATCTGGGACAGCCTTCCCGGGCGGCTGCGAAACAAAGCACACCGTCATACTTTTACGCAGTCCGTGGATAAATTACTTTCTTGTGAAACCGCTGCCGCAGTTACCACCCCGGTTTCCTAAAAAACCGGACTCTATGCACACTTGCGTTTAGCGACGATTCCGTTAGTGGGTAAGTGGAGAAACCCGGTATTATATCCTCCTAACCCCTCGACTTGCTTAAACCCACTGTAGTAGGTTGAATGCTTGCCTGATTTGAATGTTGTGATGCTGGCCTTTTTTTCTTCCGGACACTTTGTACCTCGTAGTGGCCAATCCTCTCCTCACTATTCTCTATTACCTCTGTCTAATGACTGGTACTCAGTTGGCCATAGCTCTAACTAACACAAGTAAAATCAGCATCGGTTTTTTTTTCAATACTAGAGATCACTATACGTCACGTGCCGATGTGATTCACAGCCAAACAAACATTGACGCCTCTGCTTGACATGGTAACTCACATGAATGCTCAATTGCCGGAAAGCTATGGTACAATCGCCATGAATATCGCCACTCCAATCCCATTGTCGCATTGGTAGCTATCGTTTTCAACAACCAATTCCGCGACCTGACTGACGCAGAGCCTGTCTGCTATCTATCTGTCCGAATTGACTGAGCTCTCTTACTGGTAATGACCGGAGTAAAATATATGGTAATTGTTGGTGCACAAGCCGCAATTATGACTGCTAGGTTGCTTTTACCTTCTAGATCTTGTAGCATGCTTGACTGATGAAACTTTTTGCGGTGGTCGGTACACTCTGTTCATTTGCAGTCCCCATAAATTGCAAAAATATCCGGATATGAGAATTAAAATACATTTATGCGTAAATGCCCACCCAATTTTCAGCGTGCGATGGATTGTGTGGCTTCTCGTGTCAATGAGTAGTCGGAGTGCCCGTAATTCTAATTTTGACTCCAGTGAAGTGGCTGACCCCTGAAACAAAATACGCGACTGACTGTTTCAGGTCACCAGGAGAGGTTCGACAAATGTGGGTACACAATGGTATCAGGCTCGGGTTACGTGTCGTTTCCATCACTATTCGAGAAGACACCTTCGATGCGCCAATGGCGCATTAATTTGACGTTAAAAGCAGCGAACCCTTACTATCTTTCGAAAACCATTTCGGCAACCCTGGACTGTAGAAATTGCCGTAGTTTTTTCGGGATAACATCCACCAACACATGATTGCATTTTGCCGGTATTCAGTGAGGCTATTGCGCATTTGATGTTGGGTGGATAAAACTGTACGACAATAACTCGCAACACCTTATATGGTGCACGCAATCCAAATTCATTTTCATTATTAGCGTGTTCGGGATAACACATGGGTTAAACCAACCTGAACCAAGTTGCCACAAGCCAAAATATAACTTCAACGCAGCAAGATATTTTATGACACTCGGTAATTCAACGCAAATAGGACACATCGCCCAAAACCAGGTTGGGGCAAGACGTCTTATTGAAAAAATTCTGAGTTCACCGCAACATTTGTTATGACGCGCACTGGTCTTTCGTCATTTCAGTGGAAAGCAAGCATCACGCATGTACCTCAGGTAAAATTCTTATAGAAGCTGAGCCATTCTGAAACATCAAAACTCCTCCTGCACGGCAGAATAAATTTCAAAGCTTGTTGATCACTGAATGCGCCTTGAAAGCGATACCAGCGCTTCCATTATAAATTAGGTGAGGTGGACCAAGAAATTTCGCATCACTTGTGACCAACTGATTCCAAAGGGCCTTGTTATGTTTTTGATTATATGACTTGCACACACGAGCCTATCGATCGGGAAGTCTGCGGCAATATCCTGATCGCATCGAAAAAGTTGCTCAATAAAACCAGGCCAATGCTGGCCACATGTACAATACGAGATCATACGTGGATCCTTGTGGTAATTACTGCGTCATTTAGAGATATTGAAAAAGATATGGGCGCGTGCCGTCACGCTCAATCCCCAGTTGAAAACAAGCCCATCAGTTAGATAATTCTGGTGTGCACCGGTGTTCATCCGCGGGTTCGGCGAAATATTTCGAGATGGCAAATGGACTACTGGAACCTCATTGTGGCGAAACTTTCTCTGTCGGGTGTCAATGTTTGGTCCCCAACGCTTGTTGTTTTACTTGGGAACTACTCTTGAAATTACATTATCCAGGAATTAGTGTTCTTACGGCAAATACTTGTTTCATGATAAGATGTCATGCAGAAGATGCGGGCGACTATAGCTCAAACAAACGCATACAAAAGTCTGTTTTCGCACCAAATTTATGCCTTTACCTAAGCCAGCGGCAAGCAACTGAATCAAGATAGACCCATGAAGGGATCCAAAGCTTCCAAGTTCGTAATTCTAGTGCATTAGTGAATGCACTAATATTGTTCATTCTGGCTATTCAGCAGTATCACAACGTATACAGGTACTCACTTATTTCACTAGCTTGTCAACCAAGCCCGATGGCGCTAATGAGCTGATTTATTCCTCCAGGGGCACCAACTGCCCCCTCAATCGCACAAACGAGAGCATATAGAATGCATGTTACCTGCACCAAGATTCACAGATTATTCACTTTGGATATGTTTTGGCTGAGCAAGGGCTTTCCGCATTCGAATAGGAATTTTGCATGGCGTTCTCAGCATGTGTAGTTGTATACGTTGATTTTATCCACCGAGTTGTTATTTGGCACCATCCGGCATTTTGTTTGACTGGAGTCCCACTTGTACTTTATTACTTTCTCGTTTCCTGCCGCAGACTGCCTAAAGTAGGTGCAGCATTTCGCGGAAATTCCCACTCCATAATCTGTCAACAATGATCATCACGAATTAGGTCACTCTGAAATTTAGACTGTCTCCGAATTCAGCCTCGTTAGTTTGAGAAAGCAAGGGTCGTTCAAAGTATATTGAATGGATATGTTTAGTGAGACACAATGTATTTGAATGGAGCCATTTTTACACTACATTAAATTTTCCTATTCTTCTTCAGTGTCGAATACATTTTCATTCCCGTCACAGCCACGGCGAATGAAGTCTTCTCAAGATGCCGCTGTTCTCCGGAAAAATTCTTGCAGTATGCAAACCAGACGACAAACGTTATTTTAGGACTTTGCAAGCAGCTACCAAGTTGTCGACGGGAATAGAAGAGAAGTACGGTTTTCTTCGGCCTAAGGTTTCCCAGAACCTGATGATTAGAGCTAAATCACCCTGGAAAACATTTGTTTATCACCACATATCTCTGCGAATCATACGTTTATGTGGTTCCCACAGTTGCGGAGAACGGGTTGTGCTTAGCCTCACGATGAAACAGTGATAAATGAACCATATGTTTCATCTGTGCACTTCGTCACAACTCTCGGGAATTCCTCTTCCTGCTGTGTTACAAAGTAGACCGTGTTTATCACAACACAAAAGGCATCAATACCGATGGGCCGTTTACCTATTAGACTGACAGTATGGCTTAGGGAGAAAACTGAATCAGTATTCCCCTGTGACACGTTTCATTTTAGGTTACTCATCTATGAGTTCTTCAGCTCGCATCAGTGTAAGTCGCTGGTACGTGTAATTGGTAGTATCGGTGCACGAAGTAAAAGCACGAATCTGGCAAGCTGAATCACCCTGGAAGACTTCCAATTATCATCACATCTCTGCGAATCATATATTGACGTGGTTTCCACAGTTGAGGAGAACGTGTCGTGCTTAGCCTCACGTTGAAACAGTGATAAATGAACCATATGTTTCACCTGTGCATTTCGTCACAATTCTCGGGAATTCCTCTTCCTGCTGTGTTACAAAGTAGACCGTGTTTATCACAACACAAAAGGCATCAATACCGATGGGCCGTTTACCTATTAGACTGACAGTATGGCTTAGGGAGAAAACTGAATCAGTATTCCCCTGTGACACGTTTCATTTTAGGTTACTCATCTATGAGTTCTTCAGCTCGCATCAGTATTCTGGAGTGTTTCAAGGGTGAGTCTTCGAATACTGGACAAGTTCATTGACGCTTGATGGAACTTCGATTGTCCTATTACTGAGCTCACTGTCTGATGCGGCCATGACAATGTTGTTTTACTATTATACATGTGTTACAGGTTTGTGTGGCATCTACATACATTTGTGACGTAATTCAAAAGGGACGCATTAAGGCATTTTGTTCCACTAGTAAACGTCACAAGACACTTTGATCACAGTGATCACATTGAAGATCACATTGAAGTTTCAACCATGAAATTCTTTCGTTTAAATTGCCCTGAATGACTGACATTATATTGGCGCGTTCAGATTTGGGTTCCAAATATTCATTCCCGCAGTGATGAACATACCCATAAAGATTATGACTCCAAACCAAGTCAAGAACTTTTCAAAAACCGTGTGATTGATATATCAAGTCTATACATTCATTGCTATATCTGTAATGTCGTACGAAATGAAGCATTGGGCGACCTAGTGCAACGCATTCAGTTGAACGTCAACAAACTGCTCAACTAGGTTCAAGAGGACTCTGACAAATAAAAAAACGTGATATTATGCCGATTTTGTGCATCTCAGGTTCAGGTAAAACATCAAGTTGACAAATCCCTGGGCGTTCAGTTAACTGTTGAGCCCTGCAAACAGGGAAGCCGGTCGTTGGGTGTCGAACAATTTACACAAACTCATCAGTAGTGTAGTACTTTTTGATACCTTAGTTTTGACACGGAAATTATTTGCTAAGCGACGTTTACTACACCGTTTGTAAGAGTTGGTTTTCTGTGTTGTGTGGCCCCCGGCCTCTAAATGTTTTTGCTAGCGACGCCCGTGCTCCTCTGAGACCGGAGTTGTTAATTGTATTCCCGGATTTCCGGGTGATAATTCAAGATTTGCACCAAAAACGTTATGTGGCTAACAAGAGGTAAGACTGAATTTCGAGTCACCAATATTATTTCATTCACCATCTTACGTGCTCACATTACCAGGAAATTCGAAATAAAATTACGGAAGAAAATCATTGGGGAATAGACCTTGGCATTCGGCAACTCTCACTTCCACGGAACCCTAATTTCCACAGAGTAACAACACGCTTCAAACCAGTATTACAACTACCGAGAACGGTGACTTAAAGAACCAGAGATGAAGTTGAGTCACCTCACCGTGGGTCCCCACATACAACGAACAATGTGGAGCAACTTTTGGTACGTGAACATCGATCAGATTTAAATAATGGCTCATTTAATGTGATCTTATTTTCACCTCCGTCTTGCGAAGAAAATTATAGCCGAATTGTTGGAGAACGGCAACCTTCCAACTTGATCGCCGCAAAAATGACATCTGCCAATTTCTCGACTTACGCTTAATCACTTATTTACGCTTCAACCGAGAATATGACGGACACCTACGAGTGACACCCATGGGGTCGTCGATTTCAGGTTTTGTTGCAGAAATTACAACGCTTAAGCTGGAGCAAATTCTATCGCTCGACATAAATCCCAGAGTATGGATCGGTTTCTTGGACGTGATAATAAAAACGGACCGCAGCGAGCAAGCCAACTGCTAGAGATTTTTGGCGACATTCGGAGAAGAGAACAAAGAAAAACTGACATTTCCAGACCTCCGCATCATTAGCTTACCAAACGAACGCTTCAATAAGAATGACGCACAGACACCAAAATCTGTGCTTCAGCGCAACCATCCAAATTGTCACAAATCCGAATCTGGGTACTTCCTAAAACAATCAAATCATGATGTAGCGAAAGAAAACCTAAAACTTAGGAAACTTAGGAAACTCATTTATAGCTTACTCCAGGGAAGTCGGCCCCTACGAAATTTCATTAGATCACTCAGAAAGCCGGACACAACTAACAAAACAACACAACGCAGAAGCAAACGTGTCACACCTACGTATATCGTCAACATCGTAAAAATGACCGCGAAGTTCTTACAACAGCAATACAGATGGCGTTTTGCAAAACTGCGTTCGCCTTGCGTAGGACTTTGTTGAATTCAAACGATCAACTAATGGAAGAATAATATCATTAGCAGTATCATATAGAAGGACTGCGACAAATGGTTTATAGGACAAACAGCAGGGAATCTCCCTGTCACCATAAGTCGCGATCAATTTCTTCTGTCATCACCATGCCAAAATACCATAAAGGAGGAGGTATTGATTGTAGCGGTTTTCGCATATTAGCTCAAGCAAGAACGTGCTCGAATTTATGGAAGTGTGGTACTTCACCCAATAAGCTGTTACAAATTAGACCGAAATAGAACTTATTCATCAACCGCTAAGATCAGGAGAATGCGAGATCAATGCAGCTCTCAATTCACAAGCGACTAGACAAGTAGCTCGTAAAAGAAAGGCTGTCCGATCAAACGGATAAATCATCTGGATTGCAGCAGGTGCCAAATCAATAAATTAAAGCACCAACAACAACAACCATCAACCACTAAACTCAACGGAGCTACAAGGCATGTTTCGAAAAGCACTTTGTTTGTCTACTAAGGCTTATGCTCATCTGAATCGCAAATGCGATCTGTTCTTCGTCCATAGGATTCCTACTGTATATAGATATATATTTCTTAAGTAGATGCAGACAGCGCAGTCATGGAAAAAAGGCATCGTTAGAACATATCGTTCCTTATCTACAATGCTGAATGGACGACACTGAACAAACTCATATTGTCACTTTCAATTTTATTTTTGCATTGACCACAATCTCTCGCCTTTTTCCGTAATTAATGAATTATCGAACAGGTAAGTCTAAACTCATCTATCGCCATTTCCTACCGCGCAGAATGGAGTAAATCTTCAACGGATAACCAAAGATTCTTTTGTGTTTTATAAGGTGTTAGTCCCACCGGTCTCTGTAGTTTGGAAGATTGAGTATTAGTAAACCCTAATCGGTCAGATGCTGCCCATCCGTGACATGTATTTCAAACAGCCAGGGATTAATGTTGGAGAGTTTGCAGATTTTTACCAAATATAGGTGGATGCTACCTGCTGTAAAAGTGAATCGAATTGTCCTACACTCGCCTAGTAAACTATGCCAGTTTGATCAACTAATGTCTCATCGGACACCATATTTAGTGAAGATTATTTTTCTCGCTCAGTCACTGGCGGTTTTAGCCATGTTGGCAACAATCTCCCGCGTTCTATGTTATTATCTGAATTTTGAACAACTGAGTTTGGTTAGCCGCAATCAGGATGTTGTTAGAATGTCTCACTGGGATTAAGCTACCGTTTGGCCCTTAAGTTTTTTTAAAATTTTTTTCCTTCCCGTCATCGAAGTTAGGCTGGCCTGTTATACCCGGACAAATTCTTCATTTTTAGCACTCCGATAAGCTCAGGTTAGTAGATCATCGGAAGCCTAGTTATCTGAAATACACCCCAAAAAATTATCCATGAAATTTATTGCGACATAACTTTTCTGAGTACTTTTCCAGGAATACATGGATAGACTCGTGAAAACGATACACCAAATCCTTTATCAAATATGGCGACTTGACTGCTAAGGTTCTTTTATTGCTGTTAGTTATATGGCCGAACAAATGAACCTTGCGGTTGGGAGGTTTAGGACAGCATCATGACAGCAATCAGAAACTGGCGGCCAAGATTGCTCAAAACCATCTGACGTCCGATGGTCATTCATACAATGACATCACCCGTGAGTTCACTTGTTGGCATATACTGGTGATACTAAATCATATTTCCGTCCTTTTTGCAGCAAGGGGAACGTTGGCTGAATAACGCACGTCGCGCTCACCGCTTTGATAATTGTACTTTGTCCCGATGCCTATCCGCAGGTTCCCCTCAATATTTCGAGACGGTACATGATTTATGTGAACCCGATTGTGATTTGTCTGTCGGGAGTGGCTGTCTGGTTCCGAACACTTGCGGTTGCAGTTGAGGATTGTCTGTGTTTTGGGATTATCATAATCCATGAATAGTAGGTTTCAGTGACATCGTTTGCCTGGTTGGTTACCAGCATGCTGCGGAATGGAAGTCGCGGAAAATTCATGTCTGGACAACCGTATCACAAACACTGTATACGTGGAACGTATTATGCCTTGGGTGTTAGGTAATGGGAAGCCCATTCATTAGGATCTAGAGACCCCACGTGCATGGGTTTGGTGCATCAGCGAGCGCTCAATTATCCTTCTTTCCAGCTAACCAGCCGTGACCTGACTGCCAGAAATACGCACTCATTTGATCGGTCTGTTAATCAGGTGAGAGTAGGCTAATGAGTGACATCTATTGAATGACCCATATTAGCTTCTTGATCGTGGTGGTTTGAGCGCATACAACGAGCCTGCTGACACTGATATTTATAGAAACACCCTAGAAGGATAAAGCGGGACAAGAGTTATGCCGTCACTTGATTAGGAAGTAAGTGCGCTTCCCTAGTTTCACTCACCATATGTCTATTTTTCACACGGAATAAATAATGTCATCGGTTTACTACCTGAATTCACCTAACGTTTTCGAGTAATTTGATTCCAACTTTTGTTCCTCAGACTGTACATGAAAATTTATGGTTAGTTTTTGCCTTAAACCACGCAGCAACGACGTAGCGTTTTACAAACAATTTCATTCTATATTCCGACAGCAATGAAATGCTCAGCAATAACTCGTTCATCACTTGTATTAGCGCAGCCAACGCGAGGAAGGAAACATCGTCCAAAAATGCCATTGACGGAATAGGTTTTGGGCAAAACCAAGTAGTTATGAATTCATTGTTACAGCAAACAATTTTGTTCTCATTCTTTTGTAGTGTCGAACGTGTTTGCTGTCTAAAAGACGAATCCGTCATTTTGTTGAGCAAAATTTACGGTTTGTAATACGGTAATACCCGCTCTTACGAGTCAATAACATAGTAGGTGCTTGCATAAGTCACCAGATTAGAAGATGCGTAGTGTTTCAACCGGGCAGCATCTGTCGACACCGATGTATGAAAATTGCACACTAAAATAGATGTTCTCCTCATTTCTCCAACATTCAGTGGGTCACAGACATACTCCAACTTATCACATACACTGATTTTATGGCAGAATTGAATCAAATGCTGTCTGGATCTGTGTTTCGTACAAAGGTTTCAGAACGGCTATCTTCGGAATAGGTTCGAAGTATCTGAATTTCGGCACTCTCATCATCTGGCCGTTTAATAATGTTGATCATCCACCCATCTTGCAGTTTATCGATTCTCTTATTTTTCTGCTTCCAAATTCGGCGAATTTATACCAACAAACTAAACTTTACCCAACTTCTGTGGAGCTTGTTTACGCTGCCCCAACATTTCAAACACGATATTGATACTGTTGAACAGAAGATTTGGTGGACCAAAATTATGCGCAAATCTGAATCAGTAAAATCACTCAGGCAGGCTTTCATCTATTGCGAGGCAGTTCTCCGTATACCAGATGAATATCTGAAGTCTAACTGCTCATTTATTGTAGTAAATTCACGCCGATCAGTTATTCATGGATGAAATTTAGGCTTCGTCTGTGCATTCCGTCAAGAATGCAGTGAATCCCTCTTTTTCCCTTGTTTTCATTATGCAAAACATATATATATATATATATATATATATATATGACTTATCTGACAGACAGATGATATCGTGTCTCGAGTTGGTATTCATACTGAATAGAAGAAATAGCAAACAGGATTCCTAACTGGCGTGGATTTCCTCGTTTCTCGTGAGTCATTTGGCCGACCACGCGACAATAAATATTGACACCAATTTATCATGGGTGCACTTAAATCGTCCTAATGTTGTAGACCTTCTAATGTATGCCTTATTTTTTCACTGTTCCAGTATGTTTCCACCAGGCTCAAGAACTGAGAAAAGTGGGCCCGTCATTTCACAAACTGTGGGCATACTTTGGTTTCCGTTTATCGGACCTATGCCTGAGTAAAACCAATAAGTATTGTTTATAACCAGACTCACCAACTGCCGCCAAAAACGGACTGAGAATCCTGATCGATAACCCGTGGGGCATCTATGACACGACTTGTTCCGAGAAATTTTGACTTTCACTCAGCTGCCGTCCACTCGTATTTGTGAGTCTAGATACCTTATTCTAGATACATCAGTTTCTAAATTATTCGCATCTCAGGTGAAAGTGGGAATTTTCTTCGTCATTTCGTTGCTCATGTATATGTGTGCTCCGGAACTGGTTGAATCAGGTATCCTCGCTTGCTGTTCTTTTCACTAATGGATGAACACATAGCAGAGCTTACTTTCAGCGATAAAGTGCAGTTTCTTTCACGGGCACATTTGATTACTGATAGATGCATGCAGGACGAGTGGTATATAGTGGTCGTCCGTTTCACTAGGTGAAAGGTTTTGATTCTAAGCCTCTAGTGGAGCACGTAATAGACCGAACCGAAGATACTTTATTGCGCGAACCACACAGATATTCAACACGATTTGGCAACGCTTACGTGTGTGTGCGTGTGTCTGTCACCTATAGGCGGTTGCTGCAATCTAACATTTTCGGACTTCGACGAGACACCTAAAAGCCGCATCCCAAGTGCACTGTGTCGATACGTGCCCACTGACCTCTGCAGGAGCCAGGAAGAATGACGCACGTTTAATTAGCTCAGAGAATTCTCATCAAAATTTCTGAAACATTTGGAAACTACCAACGATCATCTTTAGAAGGTCATGGAATGTGCCCGACCAACATTCCACTCATAGCTGAAACGGAAAGTGATGACTGTCAATTGTTTATTGATTGTCAGTTTAATGTTGTCGAGAAAAAACTATTGTACGTGTGCAAGGAAGGCCGGTTCAATTGGCAATTACTTCAGTGCCACTGTAGCACTAGTAAACTGCTGTTTTTCGTGCAAAATATCATCTCCTCTCTCTCAGTGGGTACTGGTCACATTACTGCACAAAGGTTTGTTTTACTGCAATACAATCGTAACTGCATGACGTTTGGGTCCTGGGACTTGCTGAGCGAATTTTTTGTGACTTTCCTTTGGCTGTCCTTGACCACTACACTATTAGCGCCCAGTACGCATATAACTAGGAGTGGTGAAATATTGAGCAAAACAAAGAATCGACCATACATAACCAAGAAATAAAAAGCCGTGAATTTGGGGCACATTCACAGAGTTTGTTCGTTGTTCCATCTCCCACGCAAAAACTAGTCGAACATTTAGAACCCCGAAACGCCCCGTTTACTGTATTGCACCAAAGATGAACGCTTAGAATCAGCCAGACTCCATACATGACCAGCATCGGAACACAAAATAAGCTCATCCTGTACATTGTATCACAGTATGATAAGATGCAGAATACGCTCTGGCAGCAGATTTTACAAACAAGTAAGTAAATCAGCAACTTCAGCTTTCGCTCTGATTCAGACTTGCAGACTGGTGGTTATTTGACCACAGTATTGCACACAAATCTTGTTAACTTATGCCGTAGTGCGTCCTTGTGCGAAATATTTGGTAATTAATTAACGAACCGCACGTATCAGCAGGACTCTGCGCCAATGGTCACCTGCTGTGCGGTCATTATTATTGTAAGTCACATATTGTAAGTCTCGTAACTATCCGCGTGTTCAAAAACTTGACCTGTTAGAACGTCGCCTAGTGTTTCGATTAGGTTATGTGGTAACGATCGCACAATACTTTTCTCACGAAATTCAGAAATTTTTAAACCGTCCATTATCAACGTTCAGCCAGCACTGGCTGAAATTCTGTGGACTCGGTCCTCATTCAGGCGCAATATGTAGGAGCTGCAGGAGCGGAGGTGTCACATATCCCGTGAAATTACTTTTTCACCGGGCTGCTTTGTGTTTGATCGTAGTGTAGGATATTTAGTAATTTTAAATCGTTCCTATAACCAAAGTTCATTTTTGGGTGGAATCCTATGCCAAATTCTACTTAGCCTTCTTCATTGGTTATATTATTATATCAACTTATATCATTGTATATATATATATATATTATATATATAATTATATATCAACCTCCGAGTTATATTATACATATATTATATCAACTTCCGAATTGTTTCCGTTACACACACACGAAATTCGATCTCCTCTGACGAGTTTATTTATCTCGAGCTTTTGGTCTACCCGTGTAAAATGTGCGTCTCCCCTACCGAAAAACCTAATCTAGCAGGATCATTCCAAGGGCTGTTTTCTCACAGTTCTCGCGGGTTCTGATAAGCAGACAACAGCATACGATTTCTCTTATTACTCTCTAGGATAATTTGGCGCTACCTAGCTCTGCCAGGGGTGCGGTAGCTCAAAATTATGTAGCTATCGTTCGATATTTCGCAAGAAGCACATGGAAAACAAACTTAAAAGGGATCCCCATTTCAAATTTCAGTTATTACACTACGTTCGTTACAGGGTGGCATCACGCGACTTCGATTTTCAGATTCAGTAAACACTGTGTTAAAAAGAAGCCAATCTATGCTGAAAAGCGGAGAAGCGTGAGATGCGCAGTGCTTCTCTGCTTTTTAGCATAGGTTGGCTTCACTTACAGGACGAAATCCCACAAAAATCCCAGATCTTCTCACACTACCAACAATATATATGTAGCTCAGGGGAAGAATAAACTTCACATGATGAGTGAAACTTCTATCTGAGAAGTCGTTGCTCGAGGAGCCAGTCAACACGTGTGACCCCGTGACGTGGATCTCGTGGGTGCGGTGATGAGCGGTGCTATATCTTGTCTAAGTGCGAGTTAATCACACTGCTGATCAGCCACTCGTGGCCGAACGGTTAAGTGTTCAAACTACAAGCCGGGAGGTCGCGGGTTCGATATTCTTCGGAGTTTCGTGAGATGCGCAAAGTGCTTCTCGGCTTTTCAGCATATACTGGCACTTTAGTCTGGCTTGCAGTCGCAATTCACAAAAGAATGATCAGCAACTTATCGAGCATTATTTTAATTAGGAAATGTTCGGATTCCTTAGTGGCACTTTCCGGGAAATGCAGTGTATTGTATGGCATTTGATTCAACGTAAACCCCTTTCCTGCTAAGTGAAAGTGAACATAATACTGATTTTGCGCACTTTCACAGGACACCTAAACATCTATTTAGTGCAGCAGCAAAAAAGCACTGGTTTGATGCTTAGTGTCATCATTCCCATCGACTGAATGACATCACTGTTCAACGCCGACACCCACTTGTTTTATAACCTTAACTTTTGAAAGACTAACTCTGAAGAAACGAAGAAAACTATATGGGAGGGACAAATTTCAATCCTACATCAATCGTCCTACGCCTGCTGATGTTCATTTTGATAGTGCAGTTGCTAACTGGACGTGATTGACATAGATTGGCTGCCAGATCCTGCAGATCCAAGCAGACTCAGAGCAGCACACGAGGATCACACACTAGAACGTGCATCGTCAAAACGCTACCCAAACTTTCCGTAATCTATTTTTTGAAAATCTGCCGGGTCAAAATTCGATTGCCTCTCTGCTTCACGTCACCCAGTATTGGGAATGGTGAACAGCAGAAGCCATAGTTCCTCATGCGCAAGACCAGATGACTCAGCTTTTGGTACCGGACATATTCCCGCACTCAAGCGCCCGTTGCACAAATGAAAGGCATCTCTCTAGCTGTCTCGTTTCGGATTCGCTGGCACGAGAATTGGTCACAAAACGATGGTTGTAGAAGAACTGAAGACGACCAAATTCCGCATCTGGCCACGACGCACTGTGATTCTTGGTAAAATTTTGTGCAAAGCAGCCTGATACACGTATTGAAGAATATGCCACATGTTTAGCACACAATAAAAAACGTGCACCAGGCCTTACATATTTGTGCAACAAGTCCATTTGTCACACAAGGCTCTGGATTAATACGGCTTCCAAAATGTCACATCCTTGACAGTATAGGACTGATTGTATAGGAGCAATGAAAGTATGGGAGCATCACCTGATATCCTGCAGGTGCGAACCGTGAGTCAGATGAAGGGGTATCGTTGGTCACTTCACCCAAAACCACCTTCACCTCCTCTTCGTAGATGACAACGATACCGTCTGCATATTCAGGAAGAAAGTTTTTTTGAATTATACTTGAATACCAGAATTAACATCGTTCATGGTTCCACTTACTGTATCATCCACCATAAAACGGTACGAAAGGGGAGGGTAGGAACACTTGAAGAAAAACAATTCATGTAGGGAACACTAGTGAGCTCTCTTGTGCGACCAAAAACTTGAGAATATAAAGAAGTGATTATGTTCAAAAACCGTTGAAGCATTTCAGTTTACGCAGATGTGTAAAAGAATACGCACGTAAATAAATTTGGATTCGCCTCAGATTTCCAAAACCATGGGTCACTTATACATTGTTGTTGTTCAAATACCTGATGGGGTGATCTAGACCCGCCAAATGCTGTCGAAGGAAAAGCGACGCCAAACGTTCGGATTCGACTTTAGTCAGGCCGATTCCCCTGGGATAACTGCACCTCTTCCGGGTTACAATTCTGTTATAGGTATTTCAGGTGACGGTCGCGGAGTGTAGAACATGCCCACATGACTATCCTTGGAACAAACCTCTTCGTGTCCGCGTACTATAGTCCTGGTGAGTCCCCAAAACGAGGGGAGTATTGAACCCTTGTTCCCCTCTTAATAGAGCTCAGAAACAGCGCGCGTTCAAAGTGCGCTCAAGAAAATCTTGCAACAAAAACACCTGAAACGAAATATGTCCAGCAGGCTTCAAACATCTGTGGAGCTGCTTAGATGGAAGTCCTAACTGGCCGGCTGATTGCTCGATGCAATGATGGGTATTATTGTACATTTTCCCCAATGCTGTTACGACGAGCTTTCTCTCTACATATAAAAACAAATCGATTGGGCAGATGCCAACTGAGGACTTCGGGGAAATTCATTGTAATTTGTTTCCAGCTATATACGAAAAACCGGACATCAGGCAATCGTAGTGAAATAAATGAAACCATTGATAGCAAATTTTGTGAATCTCAAAATACGAAGTAACCGTGTGTAAGCACAATATCCAGTATTTGCGCACTAATGATTTTTTTCCTCTCAGCTACTAAGAATCCGTAAGTAGTTTATCACTTACTCCGGATTTTCACGAAGCTGTTTTTCCAAGTGCATCATTGAGCACTTTCACGAAGCTATCAAGTGCCAATCGTTTTTCAATCGATTTATCAAGTTGCAAGTTGATTTAGTACTGAGTGACAATGCCAAAACCAGAATAATTCTTAATGTTGAAGACCAAAAATGTTGTCCAAATCTGTGACATTAATTAAGAGTTCATGTGATTACTACGACTGCGTTTATTTACGTATATATCAGGAATGCGCATGGCTCGATTACTGGAGCACCTGAAACTGAGCGCATACATAATTTCTCGGGCATATATTCTGGTGGCTTAACCTACTCAACTTAGTATGTTCTTCAGCTTTTGAGTGCCGGTCATGAGCTTACTAACAAGCGGCCTTCCAGTTCGAGTACAATAAAGGTTCATTGCATCTCGTGTTTTAAACCGAGTTCAACTAAGACCAATTGGTGTTGAGCGGCTGAATTCCGGTTGTAGAAAAGAACGTTGTGGCTAGAAACGGTATGTCATTCTATTGAGTCTTGAAAGGGAATTTGACTCGACCTACTGAGATGGTTGCTAAAATGAGTTCATTGTAATATACCATATGTTATATGTGGCTTTAATTTTTCCATACCACTAATTATCTTTCTGCGGATGATGGTGCCATCCAGAGCGACCATCCAGATCTGAATAATCTATTGCTCTCAGCAAAAGAGAAACGCGACAGCAGGCAAACAGCCCTGCATTGCATATGAACACTTGCCCAGTTATCATGTAATTAAAATAGATCCATGAATTTCTCCTATCGAAATCCAATCCACAGTACTTTTTACGGGACTGAACGATGTCCTTCTTTCTTCTATTCATCTGCTATAGCTTATTTATAAGGCAACAAAGCCGACTGCATAACGGTTTGCCCAATCTTACATTTCAAAAGCCGCTACGGAGAATACTGCTCATTATCTGGAATCCACATTTTTGATTAAGTCTTATTTTGACTACCTAATTTCTTCAGCGTAAACCATCACAAATCGCTCACCAAGTTAGATTAACATACGTGTGTTTTCACTCAGCAACCGAAACTTTATACAAATCCTAGCATGGTGGTGATGCTGCACCGTATTATACAATGACACTAAATTCCACTCATTGTTTAGCTATACCCCTAATAATATCACCTGTTCTAGAGCAAGCCCAAAATAAATCGTGCAGTTCATTGAGTTTAAAACACTTCTGTGTCAACCGAAATCCAGCAGCTGTAAACTCTTTTTGTGTTGGCGAGCATCACTGAACGAATAGTGTAAAGCAATCCCCAATTGAAAGTTGCCAATCGGAAAAGCGATGAAATGTGCTGCAGTGCCCTGCAGATGGTAACTACGAATTTGATTTTAAATTCACTTGCAGTGCACGCCATACGGTGATCATAGCATTATGAAAACCAGCGGAACAAACTGGAAGAAACCTCACCCTCAACGGAAACCAGTAATTTTGTCATTCGTTTGCCTACTAAACGCCGGAATTAGCATAGCAAATTCCGGACTTATTTATCGTCGATAATGCCAGATTTGATTCCTAAACTACATCCACCCAGTGTGTCCCAAGTAACCAATGACCATCATTGAGATATTGGAGAATGTAAATTCCCTACGAGATTCACCTACAGTGCGCACTTCAAAGTATGCTCAAGTAATCCGCCTGGGTGAGTGGATAGATGGACGCTCATCGCGCACGAAGTATAGATCCGTGCACATTTTTGGAGTGACGGAAACTTTATGTTCTGATGATTAAGAACGATTTTCAAAACGAACTTAAACCCTTTGGTGTCCATATTCGAAGAACAACCAGCATGCCTACACCGGGAACGATTTTTCAAAGTAATACGGCTTGATAAATTGACTCAAGCGGTGAGGAGAGGATTACTTGAGAGCCACTTTAAGAAACACGATCAGCGGATAGCTAACTTTGCAGGAATAAATTGGCCACATCAGAGATGACCACTCTTCCATGCACCTTATCTCTCCAAGTAATGGAAGTAAGTCTGACAATGATTAGAATATTTTAAAGAAATGAGGACCAAATTAAAAGTGTTCACACACAGTGTTGCACCCAGTTGCAAACGTTGTGCCGCCATATCCGGCAGGAAATATTTTGGGCTCAGACTCGGACTACAAGGAGGCTTCCCTGGTTACCACACGTAGTGTGTGGTAACAAGCGCTGTCCGCCAACACGATAGAGTTCTCAAATACTATTCGATCTAGCCAACAGCTTCCGGATAGGGAAAATCAGCGTCGCACTTTCGGCCAACAGATTTGGTACAATGTAGACGATTACCGATATCCGTTGTTTGGTGGTACAACCTACGCAGCAGAAAGTGTGTACCGTCAGGGCGCCGAGGTTCTGTCGTAAGGGGGTATCAGTAATAACTTTAGACGTTGGGGGATTCAACCATAAAATTTAGCTCTCTCAATCAAACAAACTGAAATTTCAAGCGCAGTCATGATGAAGGGTTCCAAATTTCTGGTGATATAAGTTCACTTCTCAAGCTCCGGAAAATGTGCAATCTCGATATTCCCCTTATCAGATCGAAAGGCATATTAACATTGAATATTTGGGCACAGTGCTGAGATTAGTCATCGATATACGGTTTTCTTTAAATGAAATGTATAAAAAGGTACAAACAGTATGCAAGATTTGGGGGTTCACACGAGTTGCTTTCATGTGGTCAGCTAATCCCAAGGGCACACCCAGGCAGACCAGAGAATCATAAACCTGATTAGCAGCAGAGGATAATGATTGATAACTGGCATTATCAACCTAGTTAAAATCTGAAATTAATCAGGAATTGTAGATATCCAGACACATCTCAAATACGTTTGATACGGTTACATGCACATTAGATACCTTTGCTAACATCTGTCAGCATTTTTGTCATGCTGGCGTGCAGAATCTCATTCGGGTGGCATGACACGAAAGCCCATAACCAACGGAATAAATAGGGTTGATCCGGCTCGCTTTGCACTGTTGCACGAAAAAGGCGCAGTGTTTCAATGAATTGGCACGTAAATCTGAGTTACTGTATAAAAGATATGTCAGTGGAAACTACCAACTCACTTCTGCGTGTGGGTTAGTGGTTCCGGGAGAATATGCGTCTGTTGCAAACAATAACTCTCGACTTGAGTGATAGTAAATTTGATTTCCACTTGATGCATGAGGACTGCGCGCCAGTTGGCCTTCCCTAAGTAAAAGCAGATCAAGACGCCTCAGCATGTTAAACTATCAGATATTTAGCCCCCAGTGAACCCAATGTATCCGGCGAAGAATTGCCCGCCAGATGAATTCCTGCAAAACGATCTGAGCTTCGCAAAGTTTGTAACCGAGATGCAGGAGAAAACTCGAAGACTGACAACTTATTCATCAGGCACTGCTGCCAGGAATATCTGGGTGGGTTTGGATAATTCACTTTTCGATTGCATATTGGAGATTTCGCAAATAATCTTCCGCGGAGTAGTTTGGAAGTAGTCAGGAATTCTTAAGAAACTGTTTAAAAATGTCACACATAACACAGGATATACCTGGTATGAATAGAAGCAAGCTGGCTCGTCCTAACTGCGTTGAGATATTCTAGTGTTATGATGAGCGCTGGAGTAAATATTCTGTGCCAGAATTTGTTTCGAGGGACGGCCACCCTGAGCATACAAGAAACATCACCACGAGTGATTTTGTAAACTGCATCATGAATATACTCACCACTGTCATATGAATCAGATCAATATTAGCCAGAAACCAGAGAAAGTTTCGTGGTGTTGTTTGGGTTGCCGGTCGGAAGAAGTGGAATCTCAATTTGAGTAAAGTCGCCTGTCCAGTGTGGTTAAAGTGCATTCATTGAAAGTTAGAATTACGTCGCTCATAAATTCTGCTTGAACATCTAGTGAGGTTTCCTGCAGTAGAGCCCGGCGTGTATTCCAAAGCAATACTGACTACGCCAGAGTTGGCTTCTCATTAAAATGAAGATATCTCGACTAAAATTCACTAATCTCCTCAGATCATCAACAAATGTGTGAGACACTACGTTTCACACATAGACCTTCTCAGTTATTATAGGCATCAATCATCCATCTTCCCCGGTTTAAAACATTAACCGTTCTAAGAAGTATTAATACCATTATGAAATGAGGATAGAATATCTGGTGTCACGCACAGCTGTGGTTTCAAGTGAGATTTCTCCGACGGCTGGGGTGATATGCGGTAATAGTTCACAATGAATAACTAGTCTGAAGAGTTTCACTGACCTGTGTTTTGTAGATTTACTCGTTTTTTCGACTGTTGTAATGAATTTGCGCCCCAGCTTCGCTCGCTACTTTTGAGTCCAACGTTAAACTCTAACACCTTTGACTGCACTGAATTGTTTCATACGATCCGGACCCTTTATTCACATGCGAGGTGCCTCGATATTTTGTAGGTTTCCACGCAATTTCTGGGTTGGTCTTGGGTATTCGCTAGCGTCAGTCTTATGATATGACTACCAATAAAGCCAGCCAGTCCACATAGCTTGAGACGGCCAGTAGTTTCCGAAGAGAAACGCCGTAAGTTGTTCGTGATATCGCGAAATGTGGTCGAATCGATTGCATCACTATGCTGTTGATGTGTTTGCTCTGACCAGCGCTGTCAGTGTGACCGAGCATGGCAGTGAAACGTTTGCTTAAAGAAATACAACACCGGAAGAATCAGTTAACATGTTTTGCTTAGTGAAAATAGAATCAATTTCGTTTGCCACAATCAGATTTATCCACTGATTGATGCAACTTTGTTTGATAGTGTAACGCTGAGTGAAATGAATATGCAGTTTAGCAATCCAGCAGTAGTGCAATAAAATTATCTGCTCATTGCTTCACGCGCTCAAGCAAGAATTTATATGACATATCGCAAGCGTAATAACCCAGAAGCCATTAGAAGACAAACAATATAAACCACTAACCATCGTCAATTTCGCTAGACCTGAAAATTGCAAAGTCCGCAATTAAGAGTCTCGAATCGAAAAAGCGCAAAACAACCACCGAAAAATCATGAGTTAGGCGTGACACCACCGGATGGTGCAACTATGCCTACATCAGCGGATTAACAAATTTGACTGAGCTTTGGTTTTAAAGCAATCCAAAGCACAGGCATATTCCAATATCAAAGACACAGGAAAAAAATCGATTAGAGGAGACTAGGATACTTGTGTAGATGGGGCAACGCGTGCCTGCATTTATGTACAACGTTCACATACACAGATGCATTTACGGGTAGTGAGACAATGCGGTGTTGTACATTGATTTTCTGTAAGAGCACTTGAACTATCAAAGATGAACTGCTGCCAGAAAGTTATTCTACGCACAATCAGGATAAATAAATATTTAAGCAAAGCTGAACTGTGTGCTGGCAAAAAACATAAGTGAAATGGAAATGATGCGTCTCTCGTGCAGTCCTCAGCAACCTGTGCTTATGACTCGTGAAGAGCATTTTAAGAAAATCGTGACGTATAAAAGGAAAATTGGCTCATCGTATCGCTTAAACAACCTGACGGACGATGATTTACACATAAGACAGAACCAACGAAAGGAGAATTCTGCAAATTCGGTAGCACGGCGTCATAACGGTTCTGTCTTCAGTTCAATGATGTGGAATCAGTTGGGGTCACTGTGAACTCAGAAAAATATTACTTCCCTCCAAAGAGTAACCCACAACCATTGATTATCTTCCACTAATATCATCAGATGCGTGAAGTGAAGCCTGGCCATCGTGAATGATGTATATTTCACCTGGCCGTGCCGTTATTTCCATCAATCAGGCTGTAATAACAATGCGTGTTTTGCACGCCATTAAATAAGACAAATGAAAGTATTGCACACAACGAGTAGTCCATCAAATGTCGAATATTTCCAATGCAAATTTAGTAAACTTTCCGGATCGACGAAAAATGCGTCTTCATTCCACGTTGTTCTGTGCAACTTTCATTTTCTGCTTAGTTTGGTATTATTCCGAAGTTTTTACCGAATCGATGGGCATCTCCCCTTCATACGTTCATCACCCACGATTTTGTATTTCATTTTTTCATTATTTTCTACCTCGACTCATGTGTAAGAAATAAGTGATTTGTAGTCAGGACAGATCCAATTTGGGATGAGTGTGAAAACAAAGTGGAAACAACCTCAAGCCTCAAACACTGGGTATTACGTCGTTTGTTCGGGAACACAGAGTACTCCTTGGAGCGCTGTAAAGAATGTTTTGAAATGTAGTTATCTTGGATGGGCTGTTTATTTCCTGGTTATTTCGCCGTGGTTGGCAGCTGGATAGCAAACGTTTCACTG
>NW_008751848.1:283404-293685 GCF_000715545.1 Opisthorchis viverrini
ACCCTTGTTGCGTCCTTATACTTCACGATTAATACATTTAAAATTACTCAGTGATCATGCATAAGAGTTCATTCTTTTGCAATGCAAGCCATACAAAAATCTGCCTGCGGAAATGGGTAAAAGACAGCTAGTTGCTCACCAACCTAAGAGCATGCTGCAGATTGAGGAAAGCGTTTGTGGCTAGAGCAATTGTACCATTCTCGTTGGTCTCTTTCTTGCATGCGGTGGGTTGAGCTGGAAGATTGGGGAAAGCCATGCTGGCTTTGGGGGGCGGTGTTGATTCCTTTCTCCTACATTTTATATTGTACAACGCGATTCCCCCTTTTTTGTTATTTTGGTCTGTGCCCATACCACCCTTGTTGTTTTTGACCTGAACATAAACCGTTCTTTGACCTTGTCATCGGACGTGTCGTTTGTAGATAAACCTCCATTAGAAAGAATTGGCTTTTGGGGTTTTGCGCGTGACTCGACGTGGTTCAACAGATTGCTGGAATCAATCTATAATTATAATGTAGGTTTTACTGAGATGCCCCATGATGCTTGTTAAGTCGGGTGTAAATAATCTTTGGCGTAGTTCCTGAGAAATATTTAGCCATGTAAAGTGGAATTTTATGCATCTTATCGTCATTCGCATGTTCGTTCTTGGAGAGAGAGCATGAAGGAACATGTTGGTTGACACTTGCATGTTGTTGGGACAAGTTTGGTGATACCAGCGCCAAGAGAGACGGGCACGAGACAACCATCTGGGTCGTGAACGTGGCCGATGCCTGTCGATCTCTAACCCTTTTAGGCGATCAATCAAAGCATCAAAATTGACTTGTAGGTGCGATATAGAAGCAGGAAGCGGGTCGGAGTCTGTAGTGGGCGCAGGGCGGTAGACGGAGTTTACGGGCTTATTATGGTATGTTTCGTGTAACTTATCCGCCATTTGGGCTACCTGCTCAAGCTGTGGTCATCAAAAATAGTGCTGATGACGTGAGACATGGAGGGTGGAAGTCTGCCGAGCCATAGTTGGGCCATGATTTCCACTGCGAGCTTACGGACGCAGAAGAGACTGCGCATGTGGCGAAGCAGTTGTGATGGCGATCTGTCCGCAAGTTCGACGGTGGTGAGGAGATCCCGTAATATTTTGTCTTCTGACTTTCCTGTTCTAATGAAGACCGCCGCCCGAAAGGCGTCATACGGGTTATCCTTGGGAATATCTTCCAATAGATCTTCCACTTCTGTTGCTACTTCACAAGGGAGATGCTGGACAACAAAGAAAAATCGCGGGGCTTGGGAAGTGATGCGTCGGGGAGTAAAAGCGGCCTCAATCTGGTGAAACCATACCCTATAATTGCTAGTAAATGTATGCTAATCGCATTCTGGATTAAACCCACTGAATCAAAGTGCGCATTCATAAAAACGGGGAAAGAGAACAAAATTACGACTACTTGAAGGGAAAAGCTTTCAAGAAAATATATGTAGAAATACTCGGCCTCACAAAATTTGTAAGGGTCTGGCTACCCAATAAGTTAGTTTACCATGAGTGTGTGGCAAAGAGATAAAAATACTTACGCTAGGTTGGGTATACAAACATAAAGAGGTCAGATGGAACAGACTCACTAACAATTGTTCTCTTTAAAATAGTTCGTCGTCAGCGAATAAACAATAATCCAATTACGTTGGTCCAGAAGTCTTCTTTTGAACAGTTCCCACATATAATGGATTCCGAAGATGGTCTAAAAGGTTTTGATACCAGAGTTAGTACATGAGACTCGCGAATGACCGCTACAAGCGCCAGCGAAATCAGAGGGGAGAGTCGAAGCATGTGACCACGCTTGTATTCTGTCAAATTGTACAAGTGCGGGGTTTTGTAGATTTATGCAATCGATGAAACACGAAGTGGTAAAATGGAAGTAGCATAAAGGTACAAAACGCCACAATAGCAACTATATATTAACCTGTGTCACTGCACTACTCGCAACTCACCAAAAAGGGAGTGTTCTCAAATTTTATCATTTACAAGTGGCCGGGCAGAACGACATCTATTTCTCCAGTGGCTGGGATTGCCACATTTGTAGCAGCGGTTATTTTCGACCGTGTCTCCGCGATTCCGCATTTATGGCTGCAAGCTAATCCGCGAGATGTTCCAACCTAGTCTTCAGCTCCTTTACTGATTCACCATCCCACTTCACCCGCAACTGCCACCTGGCTATTGGTGCCAAATGCAGCAAGTGCTCTAAACTCAACACTCAAAAGCACCTGGGCCCCAAGCGCCGGCTGCATTCTTTTGATGGACTCGTCAAATAGCAAGTGATGGGGCGACGATCCGTTAAGTTCCAGCAAAGCTCAATTCAACGACTACTGGAGGCTGGTAAAAGACACGGCAGGGTCAGATCCGGTGCGCTTCTGGCCAGCTTGAACCGCCCCATAGCCTCCTGGCGGCCGAATCAAGTGGTTCCTTTGCGGCAGCCAGTTGATCTTCCGAGGGCCCCCTCTGGCCGCATTCAGGGGCGCCTTTTCCGGTCCCGAAATTTTGTCTTCAGCGCCACCAACTAACCCTGGTCTGTCCCTGGTCCAGCGGTCGCCGCAACTTTGTCGAAGGCCTCCATCAAGGCCTGAACATCCCCGTCCCCAACGGGTTGTGGCCATGAAATCTTCATCACTGTCTGGCCACAACATGAAATGAATAGAAGAAGGCCTACGCTGCGGAATTGTTCATAAGAAAGCATCAACTGAACGAGCACAGACTATTGGACAGGGATGCAAAACTCTCGTATTAATCCTGTTTATAAAAACCGAATATCCGTCCTACTGAACGTGACCTCCTGAACTATACTGGAAACACATTGACGTTCACTAAGTCGTAAACGAATGCTAACGGATGAACTCAAATTTCATAACGAATCTTACTTTTCAATAGACACGAAGCGCATCTTTGAGAAAACCACATACTAATCGCATGCCCTACTGAGACTATCCACCTTTATATAGGTGCAGTGGTAGAAGATGAAGCACACCGTTCTGGTTGACTTGAATTAATTAGGTGTACATGTTTGTTATTTGAGGGAAGATTAAAGTGTTCATAATGTATGGACTAGTTCACAGCTGGGGTTTGTCATGAAATCGTTCTGTGCCCCATTAAATCATATTTTTCGGTGAGGATTTGCACTTTTACAGCGTGCAAGGTTTGCTTTCGACGCAAGGTGAGGCAACGGATGACATTGCTGGTACATAGAAACGCGTATGTGGAAAATTATCTGGATAACTAGGACAAATAGACTGTGGAACAATATTATGCGCCCAAATTACTCGACGCGTGATGCCCTCCAACACCCGTGGAACTGTTTTCTACGCTTGTTCATGATAGCTTCCAATTTATTCCTGTCAATTAATGCATCTTTCCACTAGTTTACCATTCCCTAACTTCATACATGGAAGTGATGCAATGCTTAAGTGAATCTTTATCGTGGGACTGAAGGTTGACTGAAGTTTATTTTTTCAACCGAGGGGGGATATCGTGGTATTAAAAATCAATATCCCAGGCAAGTTGCTTAATTTATCATTGGGGCTACATTAGGTGAAGTGAATTGCCATTAGGTTCGTTAAGGAGAAACCAAGAAGCAACTTAGCAGAAAGAATCGCTATCAACAATTACTTCTATTTTATATATCTAAGAAAATAAACACTAAAAGTAGTGCCCCAGACTTTTTGAGTAAATTTGAATCCGTTGATATGACATTTTGGTTGTAGGAGATACGTTATGTTTTCCGTGTGGAGAAAAGCCCGATAGTAAGTTCAGCGTCGTCTGCCTGTTCCCCTTCGGCCATTTTTGGAATTAGCCTGCATTTTTAAAGGTCACCAGTTTGACTTTCTGTGTTAGCAAAATGACTAGTCCTGATTATGCTCGTAAAGAGTGAATCAGAAGTACAATGCACTTTGGTTTTTTCGGCCCTATACTACGGCCCGATCAAAATTTTTCGTTTTTTGGCCATAGCTTGCTAAATGTTTGTGTCGGTTAACCGTACACGTGACGGGCAGATATTCCGAACGACAAGAGGCATTTACATGGCACCAATTCGAATTGGGCAAAAGTCAACATAACTGACCCGGAAATGTGTTATCCGGTTATCGGCCCGCAACTATCAGGGCAAGAAGTCGACGAGAATGGGATGTAAGCCGGATTAATACATGATTTTATATATAGGCAAAACACAGGACAAAAGACAAATTTATAATGATGTAATACAATCTGGTAAAAGTGAATATCCAGGGCGGACGACCAAACTGATTGGTCGAATGTTATGCCGCTTGCGGACGCAAGTTCCACAAAGTTGGACAAATCTGCGACAAATACCGCAGTGAACCAAATCCCTTCATCAGGCTCACAGTGTAACACTGCGGGGGGTATACTTTCATCGACCAAAAGTGGGGGCCGGATTGAATGTTCTTGAATTACAAATCGGTATACCCACCAGGGTAGGAGAAACGAATGAACAATTATCAACATGCTGCCCCATAAGATGGGTTACAAACTGATTGCGGGTGGTAGCAACTCCAGTTGCATAACAAAATATCCCAGGTACCGGCTACACAGTGAACGGTTGTGTATTTTCCGTCGCATCATCGAAGCCGCTCTCAGAACGACAAACTACTTATACGCATGGACGTATGGTCTTTGGACTCATTGACATCCAGCTCAATAAGATATTCCATAAACTGATCATAGTTGTTGCACACACCCGTGGCTTTCGAAGAAGATATCTGGACACTAAAGTAAATAATACGTGGACAGAGTAAACACTCAATCGGAGCCTCGGTAGGTCACACACCGCTGATCGAAATCTCGTCATAACTGATGGAATTGTGATGGAATAATGCACAAAATTTAACCCCTAGTTAGAAATTTGTGTAGCTATAGAGGTATAAAAACGCAAGAGGAAAACAGGTTTCGGAACGAATTCGTCTCGCACATATCCGTATTCCATCCATGCTTTTTAATGCACATGATGGATCGAAACGTCGTGCCACCTCATCACGTCCTACCCAAGCAAGCGATGCACGATGCTAACTTGGGTGTGGTAAGCACATGTCCATTCCATGATCATTTTGGAGAAACCCTACGTCCCGCATTTGCTGATAATGAGATTGCTCAGGCAACGGGGGGTATACTTTCATCGACCAAAAGTGGGGGCCGGATTGAATGTTCTTGAATTACAAATCGGTATACCCACCAGGGTAGGAGAAACGAATGAACAATTATCAACATGCTGCCCCATAAGATGGGTTACAAACTGATTGCGGGTGGTAGCAACTCCAGTTGCATAACAAAATATCCCAGGTACCGGCTACACAGTGAACGGTTGTGTATTTTCCGTCGCATCATCGAAGCCGCTCTCAGAACGACAAACTACTTATACGCATGGACGTATGGTCTTTGGACTCATTGACATCCAGCTCAATAAGATATTCCATAAACTGATCATAGTTGTTGCACACACCCGTGGCTTTCGAAGAAGATATCTGGACACTAAAGTAAATAATACGTGGACAGAGTAAACACTCAATCGGAGCCTCGGTAGGTCACACACCGCTGATCGAAATCTCGTCATAACTGATGGAATTGTGATGGAATAATGCACAAAATTTAACCCCTAGTTAGAAATTTGTGTAGCTATAGAGGTATAAAAACGCAAGAGGAAAACAGGTTTCGGAACGAATTCGTCTCGCACATATCCGTATTCCATCCATGCTTTTTAATGCACATGATGGATCGAAACGTCGTGCCACCTCATCACGTCCTACCCAAGCAAGCGATGCACGATGCTAACTTGGGTGTGGTAAGCACATGTCCATTCCATGATCATTTTGGAGAAACCCTACGTCCCGCATTTGCTGATAATGAGATTGCTCAGGCAACATGAAAACCCGCGGAAAGCATTCATATTATTAAGACACCAAGATAGATCAGAAGTACCTCTTTGGAGAACTTGCTTCCTTTGATTTGACCTAAAGGAATTTTTAGGACGCCATTTCCTCCACTGTGATATTTTGGTATGCTACTCCCCCTACAGGAGTTTCCAATAAATATTAAGGCAGGTAGTTTTCACATGTATTCCATCAGGTATTAACACTGATCTTCCGAGCTCTCTGTCATACTGACGCCCAGATTATTCATAAATATCATCCAGGGTCATATAAAAATTCTCCACAATCTCTGGTACTGTAAAGTTCAGTATATTTTCACCATCGCTTTGGTTCCAAATGCGCTTCGCGATGTCGTTTACAACCACAACACTCGGCACCAGTCAACACATAATTTTACGGGTCGTTTTAATATGAGACCGGACAACAGGCATGATTTTTAAATTCAGGTCTTTTGCGAATATTACTCTGCACATCCTGCACATCGCGTTTCAAACAAGTCTTAGTCTTCTAAGCGGATTCCTAGCTGGCGAAAAATTTATGATTGGAAGGCTATGACCTGAAAAGCGGTAACACGAACGGCAAAAGTGAAATGGAAGTCTTTGTGCCTTAGACTGCATAAATCTATATTCCACTCAATGGTCCAAATCATGGAGCGATTGGCTAAGAAATTCATTCATATCTTCTCCTTTATCTATAGAAGACCACGGCTCTCCCTCATGTTCAACTAAGAAAAGTATCGATACCAAGGAACCATGCCCGCAAGGAGCACGAAGACGAAATTCCTAAACGCGGAAAGATTTCCCATGCATGGTGATACGATAACCTTATTTAAGGTACAAACTAATAAGCATGTCAAACAAGAGGGTGAATCCCGAATCATTGTATCCATGACTCAACACATGAAAACCGGGACTGAAAGGAAGCCACTTGCATTTTAATGAGCATGGTATTGTGGTTCAATTCAATAGGTCGCCGCAGATAATGTTCAAACTTAAATGTAGAGAATCACTCAGGAGAATTATTTGAGCTTAGCGGAAATCTCATCAGGTTGTGAATAGTTATGCCGTTGATTTGAAGTGTCGTGGAAAACCAGTGAAGCATGTCCACGGCATCTGTGGAACCATCTTACAATAACAATCAAGTTTATCCATTCATAAGTAATAAAACATGTTTAAAATCGGCGTTTGCTGGTATGTCAAGCTCCGTTTCCACTTACGGACTAGATGCAATGCCTTTCCATACATAATTTCGGAAACAGCTGGTAGCCAGGCTCTACTTGGTTGCGCAGCAATTGAGATTTAGATCATCCTGCAACTTGAGTTGATCAACTAGGCCCTTGCCGAAACATGCTTGGGTTCGTGGCGTTTGAAGTAGAAATACGGGTGCATAAATAGCAATGACGGACGGTCCGGGTTTACTACGATGTCAACGTCGGATTTTTTCAGAAAGTATTTTGGACAACTATATCTCATATATTGTTGCATATATTATAGCTTATACTCACGCATCAGTTAGACGGTCAGCAACGCTTGCCAGCTTTATCTGATGAGACGATTGTTGGCGTAATTTCAGGACTATTCATAGCTTGAATGTGCCGTAAGCCAGAGATATTGGACTCTTTGCAGCTGTTAAATAAAATCTTAGTTTATCAAAATTCTCCAATATTGAAGCCGCTATCCCAAAGTGAATGTAAGCAGGCGTCTCCGAGATAGCCTTGGATTGCCCTCATAGGGGATATGCAATATGGTGGATAACCTGGACCTCCACGGCGCTTCTAACAGCTGAAATAGTAGTTAGCAGAATAAAAGTTTGGCGGCCCAGCGCAGTTTTCTGTCTAAGGGCTTCCAGTCATTTACATTTATATATATACGAATGCAGTAACTAATACAAATGTTCATTAAAAAAGGAGAAACAGCACTTTAGTGGTCTGACAGTAACTTTACCTAATAGTCAGTATAGAAATACTGCAATAGGACAGGTATCTCTCAAACATCACATACTTGGCTGTCTGTACTGGTGTATATTAGCTGGCGAAATGGACAGCTTGAATGTCTGTACACAATGTCTTGAAGGATGAAGAAAACATATAAACAAACAAGTGAGTACTTCCTTGGCAAGCTGGATTGCCGACAACTTGTGGATTTCGCGTGTGGGAATTCATCAGCTAATCGAACTTTGAGGCCTGCATTTCGTGGTGCGATTCGTCACAGGAAATCGTGTCAATCTAGTCTGAAGATTTTCAGTGAGATCCTCCTCAATGTGTTTTCTGTGGCTTTTGAAACAGCTGTTCTACTCAGAGCTGCGTAGGAAATTGTGTGCCCAGTGTTTTTGGTAAGTGTTTAAGTTTACCATTTACATGGTCTATGTTTACTAAGGGATGGAGCTGAATTTTGAGTCTTTCATATCACTATATGTCACGTGCCTACGTTTATCACCTAATATAGAGAAATTTGGTGTAATCTGTAATATTTCTGCCCAGGGTGACCCGTAGACACCAGAAATGTATGGAGCAACCGTGAATTATTTGCGACCGTTTCTACCACATCTGACTGATCTTATTCGATGTGTTTCAAATACAAAACATAACGGAGAATTATGGATTCATGCTGACCGAAATACTGCGCGCTTGCAAAAATTTGCGATTGCATTGGACGGAACATCAGCGCTGGTGGCCTCGTTATTCGTGAATTTTTTCAGAGAATGGAGGCGCCCACCTTGGTGCTGAATGCAACGGAATGCCACAGGCATATAGCATTGTGACTGCGTCATTTAGCTTTTATGTGCCTGTCATGAGGTCTCAAACGAAATTCCGTTCAAGTGGAATATATATTCATTGCACCTAAAGTTTTGAATTGAGTGAAAGTTAAATCGCACATCCTTCCTCTATCGAACTCAAAAACCCCGAAGAATTCCATTTCGATTTAAGCGGCCTTCTTTCCCCTTGTCATGCCTTGCCTCTTCCTTCAAAGAGTTTAACCAGCTAGGAACCTGCTTGGAAGTCAAATCTCTGTATGTTATTGGATCGTTAGTCGTTCAAAGGCTCTCACGACGCTTTTTGCTCGTTTGGATTGCTTCAATGTGCCGGTCGACGCAACATTTGATCGCACACTATTTGTTACCCAGAACTATTATTCTACAACGCTCCATGGTCATATTAGCAGCTTCAGATTAGGTCTTGACTTGAGTTCAGCGAACTTCCATGGATCTGAGATTCCCTCATAAACGCATATTTTAGTGGTTTTGTATTACTAGGGGTTCCGGAACTGTGCGCAACCCAGCCTATTAGAATCAACGTATGGTTAGACAAGAGAAAAATTGGAACAAGACAATTAACTGATGACCGATATCACGGGTATCTCTAATGCCGTATTTCAGCTTACGCTGGAGATAAATTGAATCATGACGCCCAGATCACATTTGGCGCAGCGTTAGCTGTCGAAAAACAAAACAAAACAAACAAAAGGTCGGCCAAACCTTCGGGGAGTATTGTGTAATATTACACGGTCCTAGATTCTTTTGGTGAATTTTTGCTTAAGGAAGTCCAACTTGCCGGCCTATGAAATCACCATCATTGGAAATCCCGTCTACTATGTGATCCAGCGGCCCCTTTTTAATGAAAGACGGAACTTGGAATCAAATATATAGCGGAAATATAGCGGAAATTTTCTCGTGGAATCCCATGAGATATATGCGAGGAGTGGAATCGTTTGTATGGAACTGCAAAGTATGTCCCCGATGAAGCAGAACAAGGCAACCAGTATGTGATCAAGATTGGAAGATTCTTTAACACAAAAGCGATTATCTCAGCTTGTCAACAGTGTACCTAAAACAAAGTCACATTCCTCTCATATTAAAACGACCCGTAAAATTATGTGTTGACTGGTGCCGAGTGTTGTGGTTGTAAACGACATCGCGAAGCGCATTTGGAACCAAAGCGATGGTGAAAATATACTGAACTTTACAGTACCAGAGATTGTGGAGAATTTTTATATGACCCTGGATGATATTTATGAATAATCTGGGCGTCAGTATGACAGAGAGCTCGGAAGATCAGTGTTAATACCTGATGGAATACATGTGAAAACTACCTGCCTTAATATTTATTGGAAACTCCTGTAGGGGGAGTAGCATACCAAAATATCACAGTGGAGGAAATGGCGTCCTAAAAATTCCTTTAGGTCAAATCAAAGGAAGCAAGTTCTCCAAAGAGGTACTTCTGATCTATCTTATGAACAAGCACACAAGTCACGTGACAAACGCCGTTCCACCCGCAACCTTGACCGACTACAAGTCAGTTCCTGTTTAGTACGCACGGAACGATTCATATTTTATACACACATCAAACTTTCCTATATATAGGAAGCGACAACA
>NW_008751848.1:294097-295826 GCF_000715545.1 Opisthorchis viverrini
GTGAGAGTCCCTTGGTGAAAGTCCGGACGGCGGTAACGTGTTTTCTCCGCAGTTTGGCTGCTACACGTGTTCCATGATTGTCCGTGGACTTGTGGAGAGGTTGACGTCCTGCTCCCTGCGCGCGCGCGAGTCTGTGCGTGTTGACTGTGTTGTCGCTTCCTATATATAGGAAAGTTTGATGTGTGTATAAAATATGAATCGTTCCGTGCGTACTAAACAGGAACTGACTTGTAGTCGGTCAAGGTTGCGGGTGGAACGGCGTTTGTCACGTGACTTGTGTGCTTGTGTAGCAGGTAAGTCGTGGGATCTAGTAAACACCCATGTACTGGACAAATTAAGTGAAGTTGGTTTACATGGCATGGAAATGTCCGCTACAATAGCACACACTTCTCTTCTTTATTTTACCATATGCGAAGACACAAGTTGAATCGCTTCATCTATGGCTCGCAGAGCAGCTGCCATTCATTTTTGACCACATGTGCTCTGGGCTTTGTAGAAAGACGGGAGCAACCAACCAAATGTCTAGAACATTCATGCGGCTACCAGAGACTCCACTTGATGCGTGATCTGCTGGATTGTCTTGCGCTGGCACACCAACTGCGATGGGACCATGCAACCAAATGTCTGGAACACTCATGCGGCTACCAAAGACTCCTCTTGATGCGTGATCTGCGGGATTGTCTTGCGCTGGCACATACCCAAACTGCGATACTTCGGTATTTTCATGAAGGAATCCCAGTCTATCAGCGACCAACGTCCTATATTTGGACTTTCTGTTATTGATGCAATGGAGTATGACCATAGAGTCGGTCCACAAATATGTGTTGTCTATCTGCAAAATCGGTTCCCTCTGGATGAGGTTCTTCAACCTTACGGGAAAGACAACAGCTTGTAACTCCAGTTGAAGTATTGCAACAGGCTTCATAGGGGCAATATGGGATTTGCCAAGCAGAAAATTACAGCATACCAGCCCGGAACTGCGTATACAACCTACATAAACAACGGATCCGTATCCAACTTCTGAGGCGTCGGAGAAGATATGCAGTTCTTCGTGGCGTGCATCAAATCCAGTAGGCAGGAGGCATCGAGGGATTTCCAACGCCTCGACTATTTGTACGTCTCGCTGCCCACAGTCCCACAAATTTTCCACGGCCGTATCAATGCGTTCATCCATGGCTACTTTCTTCTCGCACAGTTGCTGTAATATTAGTTTAGGTCCTGAAGGAGGAGCTGGTCCAAAGATTGCCCATCCGAAGGCCGTGAGATAATGCGTAAGGATGTTTCGTAGAACTCCGACGTTGCTCTATAACCCACTGGGCCTCTGGAACATTGGTTTCAATCAAAATCGAGACGTTGTCTCCAGGGATTCGTGTGGGTCGAACGTCCATTCGCTCAGCAGCGAACATCCGGAACGGAAGCCTTGGCGATGGGAAGTGACCTGATAATGTTGGCGCAGTCGACGTTGACAACATACCCGTCGTGCAAAGACTGCATGGCAAAGCTGACAGTCATAGTGTCCTTGATATCGGAACCATTTACCGAGGATACTTCTACACGCGTTGCTTCTCCCTCTATCCCAAGTTGTTTCGCCACGTCTGTTGTTATTAGGGTAGTATCAGATCCATTGTCCAACAGGGCATGAGTTAGCAAAGTCCCCTTTGGGCCAATCAGCCGAATTGCTACGAAACCAAGGTAGTTCCGGGGCCCTCCAACTACGGTTGAGTTGATG
>NW_008751848.1:296605-318379 GCF_000715545.1 Opisthorchis viverrini
TTGCGGGTGAAGTGGGATGGTGAATCAGTAAAGGAGCTGAAGACTAGGTTGGAACATCTCGCGGATTAGCTTGCAGCCATAAATGCGGAATCGCGGAGACACGGTCGAAAATAACCGCTGCTACAAATGTGGCAATCCCAGCCACTGGAGAAATAGATGTCGTTCTGCCCGGCCACTTGTAAATGATAAAATTTGAGAACACTCCCTTTTTGGTGAGTTGCGAGTAGTGCAGTGACACAGGTTAATATATAGTTGCTATTGTGGCGTTTTGTACCTTTATGCTACTTCCATTTTACCACTTCGTGTTTCATCGATTGCATAAATCTACAAAACCCCGCACTTGTACAATTTGACAGAATACAAGCGTGGTCACATGCTTCGACTCTCCCCTCTGATTTCGCTGGCGCTTGTAGCGGTCATTCGCGAGTCTCTTTTACTAACTCTGGTATCAAAACCTTTCAGACCATCTTCAGAATCCATTATATGTGGGAACTGTTCAAAAGAAGACTTCTGGCCAACGTAATTTGGATTATTGTTTATTCGCTGACGACGAACTATTTTAAAGAGAACAATTGTTAGTGAGTCTGTTCCATCTGACCTCTTTATGTTTGTATACCCAACCTAGCGTAAGTATTTTTATCTCTTTGCCACACACTCATGGTAAACTAACTTATTGTGTAGCCAGACCACTACACTATTTAGTTGGAGAGTGTGAGAGAGCTATGCTTCACTGATGTAGGACCAGCGGTGAATACCGAATGAAATTTGACGGATTGTCAATGCACTCAATACGCCCAGGGAACTGGTCCGTGCAGGGCGCATTTTTGTCAGCCGAAATGTGAGTCGGATAATATGAGAGCAGATTTTTCCGATAGTACAGATTCAGTGGTCGACCAGATGCATAGAGAACCGGGGACAAATTATGGTACGGTCAAGCTTGATGTTAAAAGAGCACTGACATGAGTGACCAGAATGTCCGAAAGCTTTCGTCATGTAACGTGCTTCAGTAAAGTCCGTGGTCAGGGAATATCCCGAACTGTTCACGGGCGATGAAAATTCGGTTGCCTGAAGCCCACTGACTTAACAGAAGATATCACACCCGTTCAAACGCTCTCGACCTTGCGGTCCTCACCGACTGCTCCTCCATCAACGGATGCTGAAAAATGGTATATTTCAGGGAGATAATATTGCGTGGACCTATTCATTTGAGCTTGTAAGAAAAGCGAACAAAAATACAGGTGTTTCATGGATTTCCGGCATTTTAATGAACTGACCGTAAACCGCGTGGTAGTTGTCTTTTCGGTTGCAGTAATTTTCGATTCGCCCTAGCATTCTCGATTTTTCTGTGTTCGACTTGTGTTCCGGATACTGGCAAATACTTATCAAAGCGGAGGACCGGAGAAAACGGCGTTTGTGGTTGATGACACCCTATATCAATTTCGACGAATGCCGTTTGGTTTGGGTGGGGCACCGTTCACATTCCTGCGCTTGGTGATTTGTTTAAGGGCGGGATCCTAGAATGTTGCCGATAACGTTGTGTAAAACAACTCGGAATCAGATCACCTGAAGGCCGTATTGAAGCGTATCCGGGATGTTGGTCTGTGAATAAATGAAGCCAAGACACAGCTAGCTCAGAGTTTTGTGGTGCAGTTGGAGCACAAATTGGGTCACAGAGAATTTACACCACTGCCAGATAAATTGGTAAGGATCGAAGACAGTACCGTTCTACCTTAAAATCGAACTCCGCTTCAGTTTCTCGAACGAGGAGCATACTACATTTGGTTAGCCAAAAATTCCAAAACAACTGCCACTCAACTGTACGACTTGCTTGGGTGAAACGGTAATTCAAACGAATCAGCGAAGCACATGAGGACTTCGTGCGTGTCAAACTGCGAATGCTGAAACAATAACCGATCACCAAACTATTCACGGTGGTAGGAATGTTCTCCGTCGCCAGGGACGCTAGTAAATGTGGTATTGGCGCAGCTCTGAAGCAGAGGAATGGAGTTATCAAATAGGCCAATCGTGCCCTGACAAACGCAGAACAGAAGTACTCGATTGTCTGGGCCCTGGTTAACTGGAGGCCACATTTGCCTAGGCTAATTTTCATGTCAAAACTCAGGAGTGAATTAGGACCACCAGAGTTCCCTTCAGGAACATCGCTTGCGAGGCACTCCAGTCGCAAGAGTACAACTTCGCAATCTAATGGAGGGGAAGGAGAACCACTTTGTTGATTGGCTATCTAGAACAGAGGCTGAAGATTAGGCCCCAGGGTCATGATTTTGACTATGAGCCTCGTCGTCGAACTGAATCCCGGAAGGTTGGTTGCAACTCCAACGGCAGTATCTCGTATTACGAAAGGTTGCAGCTGCCTCGTTGGACGGAAGGAGCATTGAGAACAGAGAGGGAGACACGGAATTGGAAAAGTCCTAGAGTCACTTTGATCGCCTGAGGTTGAATGAAGCTGGCATAATTTCCTGGAACGCCACCTCACGTCTTTAGTAGGAAGCTTGTCGTCGAATGCCGCGCGATGGCACACACGCACAACGTAATTCAGTAGAGGGCCTACTGGAAGCTGAAGGCCGTATTGAAGCGTATCCGGGATGTTGGTCTGTGAATAAATGAAGCCAAGACACAGCTAGCTCAGAGTTTTGTGGTGCAGTTGGAGCACAAATTGGGTCACAGAGAATTTACACCACTGCCAGATAAATTGGTAAGGATCGAAGACAGTACCGTTCTACCTTAAAATCGAACTCCGCTTCAGTTTCTCGAACGAGGAGCATACTACATTTGGTTAGCCAAAAATTCCAAAACAACTGCCACTCAACTGTACGACTTGCTTGGGCGAAACGGTAATTCAAACGAATCAGCGAAGCACATGAGGACTTCGTGCGTGTCAAACTGCGGATGCTGAAACAATAACCGATCACCAAACTACTCACGGTGGTAGGAATGTTCTCCGTCGCCAGGGACGCTAGTAAATGTGGTATTGGCGCAGCTCTGAAGCAGAGGAATGGAGTTATCAAATAGGCCAATCGTGCCCTGACAAACGCAGAACAGAAGTACTCGATTGTCTGGGCCCTGGTTAACTGGAGGCCACATTTGCCTAGGCTAATTTTCATGTCAAAACTCAGGAGTGAATTAGGACCACCAGAGTTCCCTTCAGGAACATCGCTTGCGAGGCACTCCAGTCGCAAGAGTACAACTTCGCAATCTAATGGAGGGGAAGGAGAACCACTTTGTTGATTGGCTATCTAGAACAGAGGCTGAAGATTAGGCCCCAGGGTCATGATTTTGACTATGAGCCTCGTCGTCGAACTGAATCCCGGAAGGTTGGTTGCAACTCCAACGGCAGTATCTCGTATTACGAAAGGTTGCAGCTGCCTCGTTGGACGGAAGGAGCATTGAGAACAGAGAGGGAGACACGGAATTGGAAAAGTCCTAGAGTCACTTTGATCGCCTGAGGTTGAATGAAGCTGGCATAATTTCCTGGAACGCCACCTCACGTCTTTAGTAGGAAGCTTGTCGTCGAATGCCGCGCGATGGCACACACGCACAACGTAATTCAGTAGAGGGCCTACTGGATCGGGATGAGAAGTGAGGTGATGGATTATGTGGTGAGCCTTAAGCGGTTCCAACTGATTAAAGGGAATTAAACAGTGGTAACCTATCCGATGAAACACATTTCTGTCTCGGAAATCAGCGAGCTATGGTCCATCGACGTCGCGAGCACCTTTTCGGTATCGACCAGCCGGAATTAGAATATCGTGATGGTGAAACGGCACCTGTTGCGGTGGGTCGAGTAGGCAGCCACGTCAAACCAACAGCGACGACGATCAGCGGAGTGGTGATGCATCACATCGTGGTCAACCATGGGGTGCCGAAAATGATTCTAACCGATCACAGATCTTGCTTCGATGGCGTGCAGTTTAGGAATTGCTTGCAGAAGCTATGCATTAGGCTACTAAGGGGGCACCATATCGCCAGCAAAGAAATGGTCTTACTGAACGTAAAAACCAAGCGATCAAGGAGTGGCTGGCGGCCATATGAGGTGATGGGGGAACCGCCAACGTTGTTGCTGGGCCATCGTGCTTCCAATCCACTTCCAGCCAACCACAGGCTGGAAGTATATGCTTATGTACGTTCAGCATCCGCATTCTCCAGTTCATCACCAGGGGTAGGGGGGGCAACACGCTTTTCTCCAGGGGAGCTTGGAGGAGTGAGAAGGAATGCTCGAGGGGACTTGACCACCAAACAGGAAATGACTGGGAGGAAAACGACAAGTACAGAGCCGCAAACATTCACCATTGGCGCTAAGGTCAAGTGGAAGGATCACCAAAATCCTGCTTGGAGAGGACTGGGTCTGCGAAGCTGAGCAGTCGATGACAAGTTCCGTTTGTCGGCCGTACAGTTCTAGACTGTCGGTATCGAAAAGAGTAAATGGGACTAAACTTCGCAAGTGGCTTGATGCAATCGAACAGCGACCGAACGGACTGGCTGCTGGAGCCGGCCTAACGGGGGTAAATGAAAATGGGTGGCAAGCGAACTACCTGTAAAAGGGGAAGGTGGATACTATTGATTAGGCATGCGAGTAGAATGTGTTTTTCTAAAGGATGTGCTTCGCGTCTATTGGGGAGTGAGATTCATTACGGAACTTGTGAGTTCGCTTGGTCGCATTCGTTTACGTTTGAGTGATAATCAATGTGTATCCAGAGAAGTTCAGGAAAACGCGTTTGAGCAGACCGATATTCGGTTTTTATAAACACGATGCAATCGAGAGCTTTGCCTCCCTGTCCAATATTCTGTGACTGCTCAGTTGGTGTTTTCCAATAGACAACTTCGCAGCGAAGGCTTTCTTTAAAGCCTTCGTACAATTCTGTATCAATTCTGTACTCGAAATGACTTTCGCTCGTAATATGCAGAAGCTCTCAATTTCGAGCGCCTGGCATCTTCTTAACTGTGTTTCACGAAACCCCACACTTTGTCCGAAAAATCTCGATCTTCCTGATGGTATTATGTATGCTCCAGGAAATAATTTTCTGATTCTAAGCGCTTAGAATAACTAAGCGCGGTCAAAGGTCATCCCGGGCTACCAGCACGTATATCAACACATACGTAACACTACTGAACGCACAACCACTAACCCACCACTACGCACAACTACGCACTGATGATGTCACCTTGATTAATGATGAAACGTTTGCAACCAAATTGCCCAGCTCAGCGAACAAGCCAACGACCATCTACGCTACCTGAGATACCGACATTCTCCTCTATAGGAAGAAGGTATGTTCTGAAGACCTGTTCCTGATTAAAAGACGGCAAATTTATTCGAGTATGCGTGTGGATAGATCACGATGAGTCACACTGCTTTATGTTATTCTAAATGTGCGTGATTTTCCGGTGCATATTTTGGAATCAGCCGCGCAATAATTACCAATTAGGTCACCTACGGATTGCTTGAAATAATAATCACACACCATTGCCTCCATGTCTGAACGTATTGTTCTATTTTCCATCGACCAAAAGTGCTTCTACTGTGTTGTGGGGCTCACAAATAGATTGAAACCCTGTTTTGTTTGAAATGTGGATTCGTTGATCGTGCGGTTCATCATGAGGTTCATCGGCTTAAAACTTCGTACGCACGAGGTTTATCGGCTTAAATCTTCCCCCTCACGACTCAGCATTTGTCGCATCTATGTCCTCGGTTATTATTCCTCAATCATTTTCCAGCTCTCTTTCTCCTTAACCACCCGTGTCTTCAGATGGATGTGACCTACCATAATTGCATAATTCCGCAGGACGTGTTAGCAGAAATTTAAGTGTTAAATAAACAGGAGACAATGATGCAGGCTACTTGGAATTTTGTCAAGAAATCAACCAGAATTTGAGAGGAGGAACGTCAATCATTACACCTGGACGACGGTTATTACCGGTTTGAATGATGAAGGTGGAGTTCCCGAATTTGATTGGGAAAATAACAGAGATCAGATGGTACTCGTAGTTTCAAATTCAAGCTTACCTGTATCACAAATTAAGTTTGCACCAGTACCAATTCAATCATCTAGTAGTAAATCATCATTTTCGAGCTGCGAGTAAAGTAATAAGGTCACTACAAAACACATGACGTCAGAATCACTGATATGAAACAGAGACTCGCGCATCAACATTGAATTCAGTTGAGATTTGGTGTTCTTCCTGTCATAATACAAGACCAGCTAAGCAGTTCATCGGTTACGCAGTGAACTCAATGAATTAACTGCAAACAACTTACTGATATTCAACAGTTGACTTCATTTAGTTGTGTATACTCGCAAACATGTTGTTTATCCCCAATAGTTTTCATATCGTGAGTTTCCCACCAGCGCTTTGAAACAAGACGAGATCAAATAATACACACAATGTCCGTGTTGTTTATCTGCATACACCTGCTGTCCTGTATGCTTAAACATGTTTTTTTTAATTTCGGTTAGCTCATTGAGTGAGAGAGACGTGAAGGTGTTTCCTATTCATGCATCTGCCCAGAAAAATGTACATTCAAAGTATTCTGTCTACATTGTTGCTAGTGATTGTGTTTTATCCCTCTGCTTCGGTTTACTTGAATGCGAATGTTTATACTTAGATATGATGATATCACTCCTTCAAAAAACAAAGTTGATTGTTCGACAGCGACATTACCTAGAAAGTGTTTTGACTTACCAGCATAAGGCGAGTAACGTGTTAACCAGATTTTACTGCAGTGCGAGAAACATTATAGGTCACGAATGACGTGCCCCCATGAAGGGTAACGGTTGTCCACGGAATGAGGCTCGGACTGGAACATAACTGACACAGTAATGCCAAGATTTCCTATAATTATTCAAAATGTAGCCCCCAAGGGTAGTTAATTAAAGTCAAAATGTTTTCAGTTCACAAGTGGCTTTATGTGAGTTTTGATGTCGGCATAGGTAAACTTCGATTGCGGGTTTCCCAGCCTAAGATGTCCATTTATCGTAAACATTCGCCAGATGGAAGGAGATGCTGTCAGAACGAATCCAAAAATGTGTCGGCATTATATTTAGCTGTTTTATAGGATCTGATATAAAAGCGGAATTCATTCAAAGAAATGGATTTTAGTTTGCTCGTAGTAATCTCTGCAACAGGGTACGTGATATAGGCAAACCAAATTTCCTGGTCATCGGATATCCGTCATTTAATACTCAACATGCACAATATTAATATTTTGTGTCGGAAGGCGTTATCCATAAGAATGTCTCCCGGTTTAGAGCCAAATTCTTCCACAATATAAGACGTCAGTTTGGCTGTTGATGACGGATTTGAAGTCGCATGCGCTGATGTTGCCAGTGTGGTGTCCGTGTGTACAAAAGAAAAGTCAATTGTCCATTTAACGTTCAATTACATTTGCTTATCGGGTAGATGCTATCAGATGCAGCAGAAAACGTTCAAAGAATAAGCTCATATGTGAAAACTTAATTGCTCAGGTTTAGTGTATCAAAATGTTCAACAAATGAGTTACTTTTGGACGCCTCTTGTTAAACTAAAAGTAATGGTGCTATGCTAAGTACTCCTGAACACACTTGCCCCCTTCTGCTGTCCATCTGTGCGTTGTTTACCCGGGCTTTGCGGTAGATAAACCATGCCGTGCTATTTCCACGTACAAGCGAGATGTCCTTCAATGAAAAATAGCATGGGGTGCTCACATAAGGGGATAAAGAAGTAAAAATAATAATAATCTTTATTAAACCGATGATATATCGAACCGAAACAGAATCCATGCGAGAAGAACGAAGGACGTAGACAAACGGTTGGAACTAAGATCGGTGGACCACTTAACCAAAGTCCTTGTTGGTAACATAATCATTGAGAGATGGGTTTGATTTCGTATACTTCAGTTTCCGAAAATTCAATGGTCATCCAATTCATGCGCCTGAATGAGCATGTAGTGCCCTTTCCATGTGATATCTCCATAGGTATGGAAAAATTAATGAGGAGAAGGTTAGTTTGCCAACCTTAATCCAGTAAACATTATACCATTCTCCCTATTCACAACAAACTTTCAGCGTACCACACTCCCATAATTTCGGACAGATTTAGAAATATCATGAAGGAGAGATTCAGCTTGGTTCCAGGTGAGTTGCTCACCAAACCATATTTGCTTGCAAATAAGCGCACTTTGCTAATTTCGTGCGATGTGGGTTCAATTAGAAACTAAGGTAGAATATAGGGCTGGAGGAAACCCGGAGCTTGCGCGGATCTGATGAACTTCTTGAATTTCGGAACCGGCTCACATAATCTTATTATCACATCACGCCCTAGAATATTTGACATTGATTTTAACCTCCTGCTCACGGTTGTGGGTCAGTTCACGGATGAGTACAGTGAACCATCCGAACAGGTTGCCTTATTAGCGACGTTATGGGATCCTGTTGGAATTTCCCACCAAGTAGCATGTCGATTCATGCGACTGTCCATACAATCATGGCAGAATCCAATACTCTGGACCGATATTATACATTCCTTTAATTTGTTGGGAGTAACACCTGGATGGCTTGACCAGTGAATGTGGTGGACCGACCATGTTTGGCGTTTTTACCTAACCTCCGCCGGGGATGAAGATACAGGAGCTTGTTTGCGATGGTAAAAACCAATTAGTATATTTCCGTAATCGCCTTGACCTTAAGATTTCCTTTGAACCTAGTTTGTGTTCAGAATAATGATGTTTTAACATCGTCAGCATTCATAGGACTACTACCATAACATAATTTTGCACGACTACGTGAATGGTCTTTCAATCTAAATCCTGGTAAATTTTGCGCATTATCCTCGGCAGTATTGTCACAATGTTGCATCTGATGTGCAACTTCTGTCACTGTGAACTGGAAAAGCCTTCGAACCAATGACAGGATGATCGATTCAAAAGGTCTTGGTTAAAAATCGGCAGCTCCTTACTGTACACCGTTGGCTCTTGAAACAGAAGCTTCTTCAGTCAAAGTAAGCAGGACTCCAATTTTGTCAGATTTTTGAGGCACACGGAGAACCAGTCAGCTAGACTTCTTCAGATTAGCAAGTCCGCATTTGAGTAAGCCGAATCACGCATGCAGCAAAGAATGCTTGTAATCAAGTGACATGCAGTCTATCTGATGCTGGAGACACGGCGATGGTCGAACTGCTTAGCTAGCATACACAAAAATCAACAGAAAAGCGGATGGTAGAGAACGTCACCAAACAAAGTTACAACCGAATACTAGAGGAATTACCGCCTTTCAACAATCAAATAGTAGTTTTGGGTTTGGATCGAACGGCGGTCAGACAAAAGGCAGTCGTCCAAATGTAAATGAATGAAAAACTACGGGAAAAACATCTTAAGTTTAACAGGCAAGCACTGGGATCTGCTAGTGAAATATTTTTCAATTTATCTGCAGATCTTTCAAAGGCTTGAGCTTGTGTGCGAGCAACAAAATGACTGTTTGCAGCCTTCGGTAATTTTAAGTAGTTATTATTCGGCTCACGTACTCTTCCTCCAGAATTCTCCTTTTTTAACCTGCAGAGGTTGCGGGCTTTCCAGTGTTTTGTTGATCTGGTTCGCTGGTTTCTTGGTTTCATCCGTTCCCAGATATATGCATGTTTCTCCAAACTTTTCTTTTATCTTGGTAATGTTATTTGGTTTATCCAAGATTATTAGATATCTCCTGTCTGCTGCCAGAAAGACAATTGCTTCGGTCTTCCTTTAGTTTCTATTTCATTTTTCGCATGGCTCCACCAACAACGCCGCCAAATTTCGCATAGCCCCTAAAATCCTTGTGTCTAGGATTGCTAACCGATAGTTCCCACCGCAGAGGCATGTCGGCCAAACGTGAACTGACTATCAGGAGTTAGGATATCATGTCCAACTTGACTATCCGATCAATTGTGTGCTCACTCACGTAAATCCGTAACCAGCAGCCGTCGATAACAGCCATAGCTGCAACAGTTGTGTGTGGATAAATCATTCCATATGATCAGAAACACACCCTCTAGTTTAACTAGATGAAAAGTATTACACTATCAGTTATTACACAGATAGCTTTCCTAAAGTATGTGGTGAACCGAGCATCTAACACATGAGTGCCCTCTGAGATTGTTGCACAGCAACAAGTGCAAACTGTAACAAATTAACTCATGGAACACACGGGACTGATTTGTGTATAGTAGCTTAGGAAACGATAATAACTTATCCAGTACACCACAACCGTTCTCGTATTGGAAGTTAGTCGAGCCACACTGCAACCATAAATGATTGAAAACTCGTAAAGCATGAGTACCTGAGTAACGTGAGCATCCAGTCAACCTTCTGGTGGCCTGCAATCCCTAATAAATGTGTGGGTAAGCGTGATCCGCGGAATCCGAAAAATCTTTCTCAATTTAAACCGAATTTTGGTCGAAATTCGGGAACTACACTTACTTTTTTTGATGATGATGATGATGATGATGATGATGATGATGATGGAAGTCGTTTATCGTCGTCCGATGATGAGGAGTCTTCAAAAGCTTTGTCAAGATTCAGTTGAGGAACATCTATCCAGATAAGTCACTCATTAAAATCGACTCATTATTCAAGTGAGATACTACTCAGTGGTGCGTTCCCATGCTCTGACAGAGAGCAGTGCCGTGTTACTACTTGCCTCTTCACATTAAATCTTCATGTAAATGCCCCAAAGAATGTAAAACTTTCACGGACATTGAATCGGCTTCCCTTCACACTGGTCTTCATATGTTCGAAAACATGCTCTCTTTCATTCAACCTCATGTTTAGATTGTCATGTGTTGTCACCAGTGTTTATTCGATTAACACTTGTCCATATCAGTCAAATAGTTTGTGGCAACCTTTTATTCATTCTACTGAAAGCACAGTGCAGAATGTCCTCCTAAGAATAATTCTAACAGTCAAAGTTGTTCATCAAACGGCCCACATAAAATCATTCGGACACACTTCGCAAACGACATTAGCCTTCTAACCACTTATTCAAGCCATTAGTAGAAATCCACTACCAATCATCACTCTCCGACTTAGGATTTTCAGTAAATCAAAACCTATATTCACGTGCACCAAAATAAGCCATCTTGAAAATTTCGGGTTTTCTGTTGTGTTTGTAGGAAATAGTCGGACAATCAGTAGTCTTTAACATGCGCGCAAGTGTACAAACCATAAAGATGGAAGGCTGGTTTGTACCTAAACCTCAATTTCACCTAGTCTCATGGAACTTGCATTCAAATTGTATTGGCCCTCCGATGTGACAGCATTTTACTTAGCGTAGCACAAACAAGGATAGTTTCAGCTGGAGTAACTCCCCTGGTTCAAATTCCACATGCAGAATCAAAGCAATCAAACGGGTTAGCACCAATTTACACGCGCACTTGGTCTTAGTTTGGTTAACGCTCCTAGACAGACAAGTCCAGGAAAACCCGACTGTCTGGTTTCCCCAGAGGAATCCGAAGGTCTTGCTGGTTGGTAGTTGAACAAACAGTTAAAATAAGGTGATTAGGACAAGAGTGGTAAATCTGAGTTCAATATTGTCATGGCCAACCTGACTGCTGTTTCATACGGATGCTTTCATTTTACCGGCATCCGGAGAAAATATAGCGGGCGGAAAACAGATTTCCGTAAGAACCTCTTGAGGTTATCTGAGGCTCATTCAAACTGTGGACGGGCCAATAGGCCGTGGTCTGGCTTGCAGCCGAAATCCACAAGTAGATGATCAGCAGTTGACAAAGGCATTATATTAGTCAAAAAGTGATCAGATTTCTTAGCGCCATTTTTCGGGTAATTTTATGTACCGTGTAGCACTTGTTCTCCTGCTAAACGAAGGTGAAGTTGTTGGTGATTTTGCACTCTGCTCTGAGCTTCTCTATGTCTAGTTAGTGCACCAGCATCGGCGAAGAAAACAGTTTTCTCGCTGCTTAGTATCATCATTTCCGTCGACAAAATGACATCGGTGTTCAACGACGACGCCCATCTGCATTATGACCCTAATTTTGAAATGCCAATGCTGAAAAAATCAAGAAAAGTGAATGATCAAGAGACCAAGTTGAAGCCTACATCTATTGTCCTGGAATTCAGACAATACAGAGGCTGACAACGAGAAGGCAATTGACACTGATTGGCTGCCAGATTCAGCAGCCCCTTTAACCAGACACAGAACAGCACACCAAGAGCAGGATTTGGAAGGTAAATCGCACAAACCCTACCCACACTTTTCGTAATCAATTACATCACATTCTTTCAGGCCGAAATTCGGCAAGCTCTTTGCTCGCGCCACCCTGAAATACGCATGGTGAGCAGCAAAAGATATTTTCGTTAAATAATGATCCCGTATGCGCAAAACATGTCCTAGCGGACTCACCTATTGATGCCGGACCTATTCTTCTATTGAAGTTCCCGTTTCACAACCCAAAGACACCCCTCAAAATGACACGTTTCGAGTTCGCCGACAATAGTGTTCACGGGGTATGCTTCCGAAACAATGGTTCCCCAAGAGTTGGAGACGTCCCAATTCCGCCACTGACCAAAACGCATCCTGTGAAATTACCTGCTAAAACGACCTTAGATACACACCATCAGAAAATCAGGAATTTGCGGCAGCAGGGGATAGGAAACGATAACCAAGCCTTGTATATTTGTTCAGTAGTTTCATTTGGTACACTAGAGTCAGGATTAATACAATTTACAACATTAGCAAGACGCTTCACAATTTCGTGTGCCGATTTTCTGACTGTAAGAGATGTGTTCAGTGACTGCACATCCATGACCATCATATTATACGCAGCGCGTGCAAACCGCATGCCAAGAGAACGAGTGACATTCGTCATTTACACAAAAACGCCTGCACCTTCCACTCTTCAATGATGAGAGAGATCCCGTCCGCATTTTTGGGAGAAAAAAAGGTGTTCTGCAGATTCCACTTGAATTGCCGATTTTTCAAGATATACTGTTCGTTTCATCATATTATCTATCGCAGAATTAGTTATAAACGGATAGCTTGGGAACACTTTAAGTACAGCATTTTTTATATGAAAGCTTTGTTGAGCTCTCCTATGAGACCTAAAATGTGAGAATATAGAAAATTACTTATGTTCAAAGAATGCTGTGGCATTCCATCTTGAGCAGACGCGTCAACGGAAACGCACATTACTAATTCTGAGTTCGTCTCGAAGTACGGAAATCATGGGTCGTCTATACCTAAGCGTTGTTCAATCACCTGACATTGGGTGCAGAAATGGGGCTTGCTTTCTTGGAACATTGGTTCACTGGCCGCCATAAGGCGCTGAAGAAATAGCGATTTCTTGTGTCCGGATATTACTTGAGTCATAGCGTTTTCCTTGAAATTACTGCACCTAATTCGGGCCTCTCTCTTATCATGAGTATTTCACGTGTTGATGGTCGCGGTAATTTGCAAAACACACTTACATGATTCTCGACAGAACAATCGTGCTACCGTCCACGCGCTTTCGTTATCGTAAGTTCAAAATACGTTGACAAGCACTGGGCTTGCGTTTATAGCATATTTAACGTGTGTTCCGAAGAATCCCGAAACCACCAACAGATGAAGCAAAATGTGCCCGGCAATTTTCAAGATTCTGTAGTACTCTCTGACTGGGAAGTCTTGACTGGCTTGCCAGTCGATCGACACAAGCAAGGCATGTTACTAGCTCTCATTTTTTGTGGCATTCCTCGATGCTCACATCACTAATGCGCAATGTTCACCTGTGCAAACGTAAAAATTACGATGGGTCCAGTGAGCGCAGGTTGATTAGCGGTGACAGGCTGGCCCCACATGACATATCCCTGGTGTTCAAAAGCTGGCACATCTAGTGGATGCGCACCTCTTAAATAGGTTCACTATTTGTGAAACTAGAGTTCACTGCTGTATCTCGTCTGATGTGCACGCACCAGAGCGATCGTCCGAAGAGTGTCCCGCGACTGTTCAAACTCGAGTCATGTGATCGCGTTCTATTATCAGTATTATTTCACATTTCCCCCACTTTGTCTCGAAGATTTTTCTCCTCCCTTACAGAAGCAAATATATCAGGCGCCCGCTCACTGAGAACTTTAGTTCCTTCTTTAGTGATAGTTGTAAGTTTTCAAGGACAAATGGGCCGGTGGAGCTTTCTAAAACACATGGGGTCAAACTCGGTGGCCGTAGAGGGTTCCAGGTTCAATGCTTCCGTTTCGAGTTAAGTTTGGACCACGGGGAGATGTGGGAAGTTTTGATAAGGCAGAAGTCCTTACATCCTCCTATACGGAATACTGTCGCACCAAGCTAACCACCTGGATGGCTTAGCCCTGCAAAAATTTCCGGATATTCCCATTTTTCTTAACTCGTTCGTTGCGGGTCCACCAGGTTTTAGAGTCCACCCGCACACTGAGTTTGAATTTACATCTGAAAAATCATCGGGTTTAATTTCATTGGATGCGGCGAGAACTCTATGAGATTCAAGTGGTGACACTGCGCAATTATGATTTTAAGTGCTTCGGAAGACCTGGTTGTTTGACGCCGAAAAGTAAACTAGGAGAACAGTGACCATGATGCTTCATTGCATCAATATAGTCTTTTTTCAGCACAATGCTAAATCAGTCATTTGTCAATGTCTGTGTGTAACGGATCCAATTTAATTCCACCAAAGTTTGGTATTAGGTGCACCATTTTTCTCAAATATCATCCACTAGGATATCCTAGCTTTTGCGCACCGTGGCACGATGGTATCGAAAATCCAACGGTAAACGGGTGTAGCAAAAATGGATCGGCTAAATTTGACCCTCTTTCTATTTACATGGTTTACTCTGGTTCAGGAAACATTCAAACGATTTGAAATTTAGTTTTTCCTCAAGCATTTTGATAGACGTAATTTATATTATCTCCAAAGATTTCGAAACAATTTTGCATGAATGGTGTGCGCACTCCAGTACAGTAAAATCTTATTGAAGGCCATGAGAATGGTATTGATCGGGTCAGAGATTCTTCGAATCTGACATTAATCAATTATGGCGTGGCACAGAATTCGCTGAAATTCACTCAAAACACGGTGGATCACAAGCGTACCTAGACTACAATTTACGGAATTTGTGACGGCATGAAGAAAGTGCCGCCTGGGTCTTGATGCGCTCCCTGGAAAATTTGAATGACAGTCTTCCTCAAAACAAAACTGGATAATCAGAGGCTAAACGGATTTCACTATGTCCATCTTAATGCTTCACAAGCTGACGGCTGAAAAATACCCATATTTGGACACTCTTGCTGAGATTTAACCCTAGGTTTGTGACTCTATATTGAAAAGATACCCGTCAGCCTATTCTCATAGATCTTACTAATGCTGCATTACGATCTCAAAACAAACTAAAACTCATTGCCAAAACGAGCAATCGCGGCGTTGGATGGAACAAAGAAAACCACAAATCTGGATCAGATGTGCATCCAACTGTTACGTGGCAGTTCTCCGCATACCATGTGTTTACCTGAAGCCTACCGCCGAAGAGTATGGGTTGTGCATGGCCGTTCTATCCAAGCCGTTCAAGTCAAACAATGATGTTTGGACTTTCAGTTTTATCTGGGCATTTAGCAGAGTGTGTCGTGTGTTCCAGAACCTCACTGGAAGAGCGAAGAGAATATGATCTACGACGCGCTGGAACAGGACATCCTAAGTCTCGCCAGCGTCCTGATAGGAAACGGGATTCCAAACACGTTTAAGAAGAACATTTGAAAAAGGGGAGAAGCAAACATGGTCAACGCCACAGTTTGAATAGAATCCCCCTACGTTAGCCTCCTGTTTAAGGGGGATAAATCGGTAAACCTACTGAAAAAAGTATCTCACCACTGAAACAATATTTTCGCGGCCGCAACACCCCTAAACCGGTCCAAAACCAATCCTTTGTGCTCCACTTTTCCCAGAGGCCGAGTGCCTGTCAACGCCAAAACTATGTCAGTATGATTATTCTCTTGCTCTTGTGCAGTGGACTACTTTGAGCGCAAGACTAGGCAACTCGGCCGAAAAATGAAGGAACCAAATCAACCCTGGATAGCCTCTGGAACTAGGAGAACAATAACCACCCCAGCAGTACAACACCTAGCAGATACGGCATAAAACGTGAAACCCAGCCAAAGATTCCGCGTTGTTTAATAAAAGTCGGCTAATCATTCCAGATTAATACAGCAACGCACAATCGCAATGGTTGAAGTTAGCGGCATACGTCCTCGTGACCCGATCTTTTATCGGCAAAAACGCATTGTTCGTATGTTGTATTCGCCATGATCCAACAAGCCTCTCTATATACTCTGCTGCACCCCATGCAACATCATCCTACTCTGCCTCGTTTCGTCCTATTTTAGGCTATTTGTCTGTGCGTCATTCAGCTCACAAACAGGATTCTGGCGTGTTCCAGAAGTGGATCTTCGAATAACGGATCAGCCCCTCCATGTAAGAAGGAGGTCGGATTGTTGTGAGAATGGACCGATTTTCTGATGGGGCATGAGAATGGTACGTATTACCGAATTTGAGTTTGAGAGTTGTGCCAGTTGACGTGCCCAAGCGTGGCATCTTCCCACATTTTGACAAAATGCGAAGAGGACGCATCGCAACAGTACAGGTGCGCTAGTACACGTTTCAAGACACCTAAACAGGACAACATTGAGTTTCCGCGCATTAACCACTTTTGCTAAACTTGGCTGGAATAAATGAGATTATATTGCCGTCTTCAACGGTGGACTCCAAAATTAGAGATGACGATACAGAAGGTGAGTCCAGTGCACTTCGGGTTAAAGCAGCATATAATATTGGAGGAAACTCGGAGTCTACACCCATCTGATAAGTCACCAAAAAAGCAAAACATTTCCTGGGCTGTCAAAATAATTTCACCAAAATTATGAATAGTGTCTTACGTCAATAAACGTAGGGCAATATTATTTTGATACAGAATGTATCTAGTAAACCATGTCTTATCTGCGATATTTTTTAGAGCTACCTTCGTAATCCACCTGGCCTCAAGCATTCCATAATGAACAGCATGGGGCAAACTATTATTTCATTGAATACTCGAAAAAAGTCTGAGTTATGGAATCCCTAATACTAATAAGTGTGGGAAAATACACCAGACATTCATCGGTGAGTTGATGGAAGACTCCAGAAGATTGTTCATGCCTATACGAGCAACGCTGAAGTCGCATTGTTGATCGTGAACAATGATTGTGTACATGGATTACATACATGCATATATACATAACATATGTACATACATGTGCGCCATTCTAAACATTTAACCCGATTCATTCATTCTGCATCCGATTCTGAATGGAGTCCATTGAACTGCATAAACCGTTATTCATTGGTCCTCAGTGTCGATGAAATATGACTGTTGAAATCACACGTTTCCCCAAAATGGTTGTACCTAATAATCTAGGCCGGAACATTTTCTATTTATTGAACTTCGTCTGGTCCGTAGTCAGCATCACCAATCTTTAACCTTCAGATGCCTTAATTCCTCTGGGCACAGGTAAGGTTAGGTTTGATCGCCTGTGGGAATCCATCATTCCCGGATTTATACTGACCACAGCAAGCTTTCATCCTCATGGCAAACATATATGGGAAGATATGTAGACCTAGCGCAAGAAAAGTTTCCGAAATGGTGGAGGTGCCGACTGTCTTGACATTTGCGCAATGCACATGTAGAGTAATGGCGCACTGCCTCACCCCAACTAAAAATTCACCCTCTGTGGATAGTCACAACTTCGTCATGTGTGGTAACATTCAGATTCATGTTTATTCTCAGTCAGTATCCCCAACCACTGCGACATCGGTGAAAGAAATAACGAGTAAAAATGCATTTCCTACAAACCTGAATAAACGTGTCGCATAGAACGATCTCTCATTCTTACGGCCATTTGTGTTCCAGATTCAGAAAAACGTACCTATGCAAATTCGTGCACTCTATCAAGTACTATGCAAACTGAGGACGGATAGAATGGGTATAGGATCCACAGTCCGAATTAGCTTCGTGGTGGCTGGAAACCAGAGCCCTTGTTTGTTCATGCACTACGGAAGAAAATGTCATAGGTATTCACAAAATTCATTCCAAATCACCCCTCTTTAGAATAATTGGTGTATTTCCTTATGCCAGAGTTTTAATTCTATATCTTCCTGCGCAACAAGGTTCCGGAAGCAGCATTTTACTTTCGCTTACTTCAACTCCTCCCCAAACGCCTAGTAGTATTCCGTTGTCCACATGTAGAAAGTCATTGATGCCTCGGTTACAACCGTCTACGAAATCATTTTACTCTCACACACTACATTCACCCACTTTCTGTTTAAATAATGTCCGCAAAAAATATTCTGTAATCTCGCCTAGCTTGCTAATCAACACAACCTGATTTCAGCGTGAGTTATAAAACCTTGTTGCCATCCATATAAAAAATGTCAGTGCGTTGTAACAGCCTCATGTCTACTTGTGCATCGTGGTCGCACAACGCGCTAATGTTGCCCTGGTGTTCCATCTATGACCGGACGTAGAGCGATATTAGTGCAATAAATTGGACCGTTGAATTCGACATTGGTGTGAATCACTAAATCCACATCCAAAATTTACACTCAAATGAATTCGTTCTCTCATCTAATGAGAATCCGTAAGCAGTTAAATTTCACTCCGTCACATGATCCAACTGTTTTTCAAAGTGCTTTATTTATATCGTACAAAGTGGCAGAGCCAAAACGCGAAAGATTTTCACAATTGATTACGGAGTCTCTGGAAAAGATTGGTGAAATTATTTCCAGTTTGTGTGGAATACATGTTTACTGCATCTAGGGTTTTGAACTGAATGAAAATAAAACCACGTAGTCTTAAGCCGTCAAATTCAAAGGTCTCGAAAACTCCCTTTAATTAAGTTGATCTCTGTTCTTCTTATCAACAAATAATACCACGTTGAAGATGGAGGAATGAAAATACACTTTCTCGTATATAAACTATTCTGAAACAACAGGAACTTCAAAAGGACAATCAACAAGAACTGTCTTTGGCATACACTCAATTCATCCGCAGATGTGTGGAGAGAAAACGGTTATACGTTTCGTTTACTCCTCAACCAAACGAATTGAGCATCCAGGTGTTCAAATAAAATAGGCAGTGAAAATTCGGAGGTCAACAGCATGTATAGGATGTACAACAGTTGATCGGAATGAACATCCAAACATCTCATCGTTTTGTGCCAACGAATTGCCCTCTTGCAAGGCCATGGCATGTCTCTCAAAATAATTTGATCAGTCGCCACCACCATGTCAGCGATCGTGAGCACACCGTGAGCGGTACCCCCTGTTCTTCTCGGGGCAGAGGTAAGTAAATTGCTCTGGAGCTGCGGTTATTTCGATGTCCCGATTTGCATGACTGCTACGTCTAGTATGCACCTTACTCCAATATATCCTCAAAAGTTTAGTCTGATCTGAATAGACAAATCTAGAATGCAAATTTATCGGAAAATTCAGTGAATGTGGTTTACAACAAAATGCAAAAACCGGGCCTAATGGATTAGACCGTCGTACGCAGTGCTGGTGTGAATCACGAGATACGAGCAAACCGTGAACCACATCCAGAATTTACATGTAAATGAATTTCTGCTCTCAGCTACTAAGAACTGGTAGGTAGTTTATAATTTATTCCTCCGGATTGTCATCAGAACTGTTTCGCAAAGTGCGTCATTAGGCACTTTCACGATGTTATCATATTTCTCAATCACGTTTACTCATGTGAATTTCCTTGCTTAACGGTTGAGGCTAGTGCCATAAATCATGGCATAAATCATCCTATCATACTTCAGGAATGCTAATGGCGTGATAAATCGTACGACTGACAATGAGAAACAAAGTTCATTAAAATTAGTCTCCTCGAATATGGAATACCCGGAAATATAGTGATGGTAACGCAATAAATTCGACCGTTGAATGCAGTGTTCTCGTAAATCTCGAAATACGATCGAAACGTGGATAAGTACCACGTTTGTAATCAAACTCAAATGAATTTGTGCCATCAGCCACTATAATTCCGGAAGCAGTTACAGTTTACTCCTCCAAATTTTTACGTCATCAAGCGATTTTTCCAAGTGTATCATTGGGCACTTTCACGACGTTATCATGTGTCTTATGTATCGCATGATTTCTCATGTCTTTTTGCGTGACATATGTAGTAACCGGTTGATTTCGTACTGTCAAACGCCTATGCAGGCGAAAGCAGTGTTGGTGTGAATCACAAGATACGAGCAAACCGTGAGTTAGCACCACATCCAGAATTTGCACTCAAATGAATTTTCGCTCTCAGCTACTAAGAATCTGTAAACAGTATACAAATAACTCCTACGAATGGTCATCAAAGCTGTTGCGCCAAGTGCATCATTCGGCATTTTCACGATATTATAATGTTTCTCAATCATGGTTTCTCATGTGCTTTTTGCGTGATTCATAAAATAACGAGTTGGTTTAGGTTAGTGATATAAATCCCGGGATCATGTGGAAAGCATGGATCTGTTCATTTCCTTATACTTCATGAATGCTAACGGTGTGATGACTAGTGCAACTGACCCTGAGTGGTTACGTTAATATCGGGACAGCACTAAATGAATTTTAAACGGGATTTATATTCATTTTCCTAATTCGTTTAAACTAATCGGAGCACATCAGGCTCTCTCTCGAACCCGCAAACCCACCTGCGAGGAGGTTATCTTCGAAGATTCTCCCACATTTTTTTGTTTGCTCTGGATATCCGGCTTCTGCAGCCAACGACCGACTTTTCCACAAACTTACCTTATGGTGTATTATAACGAAGCATCCATCCCCCTATCACGAATATCGCGCCAGGTATGATGGTCTGCCCATTTAAATGCTTCAAGACATCGTGAAGGAGACATTCAGCTGGATTCTAGATTCCGTCAAAACCAAACCGGTATGCAAATGGGAGTACTTCGATTATTTCGTGTAATTTGTGTTCAACTAGAACATAACGTTGACTGAAATTCGGGAACTCCGACTACCTGATTAGCATCCAGAAGGTCGAAACCAGTCGTGAGCTGACGAAGATGTTTCAACAATCATATCAGTGGTGTAGTATGTCCACAAATGCTGGGGTATCTTAATTTTGACGTAATTCTGATGTGTTTACTAAATCACCTTTATTACCTCGGTCGTCGGACAGATATTCGGATGAAACCCGGGCACGAGATTTCCCGAGAAAGCGTGCACAGTAAAATTGTTTTGGCTCCTCTGAGGTCAGGGTGATAGGAAGAAGGCCTCCGCTGCGGAGTAATTTATTCAGGAATGCCAACTGACCGCTTACACACCACTGAACAGCGAAGCAAACCTCTAATCTGCATCTTAGTTACAAAAACTGAACACAGGTCTTCTCCCGAACGAGTCTTCATGGAGATTCATTGACTCCAATCATTCGTCGGTCAAATCCAAGCAAATATTATAAAGTGGCTCCACGAATTTTGCAACAGATATCCCTTTTTCAATATATGCAAAGCGAAATTCTACGAAAAACACACACTACTCGCGTGCCTTCCCTTTAGTAGTATCACCGTTACACAACTCCACCCCTTGAAGCTCGCTCGCGTGCCATCGATTTTCATTTCCCTCCGTCAGGTCGGCTTCGGCAGCGGATCTACTCGGGCGCTCTTCGGGTGTATCATGCCACTCGCGAAACCGCACCCCATTCACTAATTTCGATCCCCGACCATCTTGAATTGATTAGACGTCCACCTGGCGGTC
>NW_008751848.1:322842-348529 GCF_000715545.1 Opisthorchis viverrini
GAGTGTGTCGTGTGTTCCAGAACCTCACTGGAAGAGCGAAGAGAATATGATCTACGACGCGCTGGAACAGGACATCCTAAGTCTCGCCAGCGTCCTGATAGGAAACGGGATTCCAAACACGTTTAAGAAGAACATTTGAAAAAGGGGAGAAGCAAACATGGTCAACGCCACAGTTTGAATAGAATCCCCCTACGTTAGCCTCCTGTTTAGGGGGATAAATCGGTAAACCTACTGAATAAAAGTATCTCACCACTGAAACAATATTTTCGCGGCCGCAACACCCCTAAACCGGTCCAAAACCAATCCTTTGTGCTCCACTTTTCCCAGAGGCCGAGTGCCTGTCAACGCCAAAACTATGTCAGTATGATTATTCTCTTGCTCTTGTGCAGTGGACTACTTTGAGCGCAAGACTAGGCAACTCGGCCGAAAAATGAAGGAACCAAATCAACCCTGGATAGCCTCTGGAACTAGGAGAACAATAACCACCCCAGCAGTACAACACCTAGCAGATACGGCATAAAACGTGAAACCCAGCCAAAGATTCCGCGTTGTTTAATAAAAGTCGGCTAATCATTCCAGATTAATACAGCAACGCACAATCGCAATGGTTGAAGTTAGCGGCATACGTCCTCGTGACCCGATCTTTTATCGGCAAAAACGCATTGTTCGTATGTTGTATTCGCCATGATCCAACAAGCCTCTCTATATACTCTGCTGCACCCCATGCAACATCATCCTACTCTGCCTCGTTTCGTCCTATTTTAGGCTATTTGTCTGTGCGTCATTCAGCTCACAAACAGGATTCTGGCGTGTTCCAGAAGTGGATCTTCGAATAACGGATCAGCCCCTCCATGTAAGAAGGAGGTCGGATTGTTGTGAGAATGGACCGATTTTCTGATGGGGCATGAGAATGGTACGTATTACCGAATTTGAGTTTGAGAGTTGTGCCAGTTGACGTGCCCAAGCGTGGCATCTTCCCACATTTTGACAAAATGCGAAGAGGACGCATCGCAACAGTACAGGTGCGCTAGTACACGTTTCAAGACACCTAAACAGGACAACATTGAGTTTCCGCGCATTAACCACTTTTGCTAAACTTGGCTGGAATAAATGAGATTATATTGCCGTCTTCAACGGTGGACTCCAAAATTAGAGATGACGATACAGAAGGTGAGTCCAGTGCACTTCGGGTTAAAGCAGCATATAATATTGGAGGAAACTCGGAGTCTACACCCATCTGATAAGTCACCAAAAAAGCAAAACATTTCCTGGGCTGTCAAAATAATTTCACCAAAATTATGAATAGTGTCTTACGTCAATAAACGTAGGGCAATATTATTTTGATACAGAATGTATCTAGTAAACCATGTCTTATCTGCGATATTTTTTAGAGCTACCTTCGTAATCCACCTGGCCTCAAGCATTCCATAATGAACAGCATGGGGCAAACTATTATTTCATTGAATACTCGAAAAAAGTCTGAGTTATGGAATCCCTAATACTAATAAGTGTGGGAAAATACACCAGACATTCATCGGTGAGTTGATGGAAGACTCCAGAAGATTGTTCATGCCTATACGAGCAACGCTGAAGTCGCATTGTTGATCGTGAACAATGATTGTGTACATGGATTACATACATGCATATATACATAACATACGTACATACATGTGCGCCATTTTAAACATTTAACCCGATTCATTCATTCTGCATCCGATTCTGAATGGAGTCCATTGAACTGCATAAACCGTTATTCATTGGTCCTCAGTGTCGATGAAATATGACTGTTGAAATCACACGTTTCCCCAAAATGGTTGTACCTAATAATCTAGGCCGGAACATTTTCTATTTATTGAACTTCGTCTGGTCCGTAGTCAGCATCACCAATCTTTAGCCTTCAGATGCCTTAATTCCTCTGGGCACAGGTAAGGTTAGGTTTGATCGCCTGTGGGAATCCATCATTCCCGGATTTATACTGACCACAGCAAGCTTTCATCCTCATGGCAAACATATATGGGAAGATATGTAGACCTAGCGCAAGAAAAGTTTCCGAAATGGTGGAGGTGCCGACTGTCTTGACATTTGCGCAATGCACATGTAGAGTAATGGCGCACTGCCTCACCCCAACTAAAAATTCACCCTCTGTGGATAGTCACAACTTCGTCATGTGTGGTAACATTCAGATTCATGTTTATTCTCAGTCAGTATCCCCAACCACTGCGACATCGGTGAAAGAAATAACGAGTAAAAATGCATTTCCTACAAACCTGAATAAACGTGTCGCATAGAACGATCTCTCATTCTTACGGCCATTTGTGTTCCAGATTCAGAAAAACGTACCTATGCAAATTCGTGCACTCTATCAAGTACTATGCAAACTGAGGACGGATAGAATGGGTATAGGATCCACAGTCCGAATTAGCTTCGTGGTGGCTGGAAACCAGAGCCCTTGTTTGTTCATGCACTACGGAAGAAAATGTCATAGGTATTCACAAAATTCATTCCAAATCACCCCTCTTTAGAATAATTGGTGTATTTCCTTATGCCAGAGTTTTAATTCTATATCTTCCTGCGCAACAAGGTTCCGGAAGCAGCATTTTACTTTCGCTTACTTCAACTCCTCCCCAAACGCCTAGTAGTATTCCGTTGTCCACATGTAGAAAGTCATTGATGCCTCGGTTACAACCGTCTACGAAATCATTTTACTCTCACACACTACATTCACCCACTTTCTGTTTAAATAATGTCCGCAAAAAATATTCTGTAATCTCGCCTAGCTTGCTAATCAACACAACCTGATTTCAGCGTGAGTTATAAAACCTTGTTGCCATCCATATAAAAAATGTCAGTGCGTTGTAACAGCCTCATGTCTACTTGTGCATCGTGGTCGCACAACGCGCTAATGTTGCCCTGGTGTTCCATCTATGACCGGACGTAGAGCGATATTAGTGCAATAAATTGGACCGTTGAATTCGACATTGGTGTGAATCACTAAATCCACATCCAAAATTTACACTCAAATGAATTCGTTCTCTCATCTAATGAGAATCCGTAAGCAGTTAAATTTCACTCCGTCACATGATCCAACTGTTTTTCAAAGTGCTTTATTTATATCGTACAAAGTGGCAGAGCCAAAACGCGAAAGATTTTCACAATTGATTACGGAGTCTCTGGAAAAGATTGGTGAAATTATTTCCAGTTTGTGTGGAATACATGTTTACTGCATCTAGGGTTTTGAACTGAATGAAAATAAAACCACGTAGTCTTAAGCCGTCAAATTCAAAGGTCTCGAAAACTCCCTTTAATTAAGTTGATCTCTGTTCTTCTTATCAACAAATAATACCACGTTGAAGATGGAGGAATGAAAATACACTTTCTCGTATATAAACTATTCTGAAACAACAGGAACTTCAAAAGGACAATCAACAAGAACTGTCTTTGGCATACACTCAATTCATCCGCAGATGTGTGGAGAGAAAACGGTTATACGTTTCGTTTACTCCTCAACCAAACGAATTGAGCATCCAGGTGTTCAAATAAAATAGGCAGTGAAAATTCGGAGGTCAACAGCATGTATAGGATGTACAACAGTTGATCGGAATGAACATCCAAACATCTCATCGTTTTGTGCCAACGAATTGCCCTCTTGCAAGGCCATGGCATGTCTCTCAAAATAATTTGATCAGTCGCCACCACCATGTCAGCGATCGTGAGCACACCGTGAGCGGTACCCCCTGTTCTTCTCGGGGCAGAGGTAAGTAAATTGCTCTGGAGCTGCGGTTATTTCGATGTCCCGATTTGCATGACTGCTACGTCTAGTATGCACCTTACTCCAATATATCCTCAAAAGTTTAGTCTGATCTGAATAGACAAATCTAGAATGCAAATTTATCGGAAAATTCAGTGAATGTGGTTTACAACAAAATGCAAAAACCGGGCCTAATGGATTAGACCGTCGTACGCAGTGCTGGTGTGAATCACGAGATACGAGCAAACCGTGAACCACATCCAGAATTTACATGTAAATGAATTTCTGCTCTCAGCTACTAAGAACTGGTAGGTAGTTTATAATTTATTCCTCCGGATTGTCATCAGAACTGTTTCGCAAAGTGCGTCATTAGGCACTTTCACGATGTTATCATATTTCTCAATCACGTTTACTCATGTGAATTTCCTTGCTTAACGGTTGAGGCTAGTGCCATAAATCATGGCATAAATCATCCTATCATACTTCAGGAATGCTAATGGCGTGATAAATCGTACGACTGACAATGAGAAACAAAGTTCATTAAAATTAGTCTCCTCGAATATGGAATACCCGGAAATATAGTGATGGTAACGCAATAAATTCGACCGTTGAATGCAGTGTTCTCGTAAATCTCGAAATACGATCGAAACGTGGATAAGTACCACGTTTGTAATCAAACTCAAATGAATTTGTGCCATCAGCCACTATAATTCCGTAAGCAGTTACAGTTTACTCCTCCAAATTTTTACGTCATCAAGCGATTTTTCCAAGTGTATCATTGGGCACTTTCACGACGTTATCATGTGTCTTATGTATCGCATGATTTCTCATGTCTTTTTGCGTGACATATGTAGTAACCGGTTGATTTCGTACTGTCAAACGCCTATGCAGGCGAAAGCAGTGTTGGTGTGAATCACAAGATACGAGCAAACCGTGAGTTAGCACCACATCCAGAATTTGCACTCAAATGAATTTTCGCTCTCAGCTACTAAGAATCTGTAAACAGTATACAAATAACTCCTACGAATGGTCATCAAAGCTGTTGCGCCAAGTGCATCATTCGGCATTTTCACGATATTATAATGTTTCTCAATCATGGTTTCTCATGTGCTTTTTGCGTGATTCATAAAATAACGAGTTGGTTTAGGTTAGTGATATAAATCCCGGGATCATGTGGAAAGCATGGATCATTTCATTTCCTTATACTTCATGAATGCTAACGGTGTGATGACTAGTGCAACTGACCCTGAGTGGTTACGTTAATATCGGGACAGAATGAATTTTATTTTAAACGGGATTTATATTCATTTTCCTAATTCGTTTAAACTAATCGGAGCACATCAGGCTCTCTCTCGAACCCGCAAACCCACCTGCGAGGAGGTTATCTTCGAAGATTCTCCCACATTATTTTGTTTGCTCTGGATATCCGGCTTCTGCAGCCAACGACCGACTTTTCCACAAACTTACCTTATGGTGTATTATAACGAAGCATCCATCCCCCTATCACGAATATCGCGCCAGGATGGTTGGTCTGCCCATTTAAATGCTTCAAGACATCGTGAAGGAGACATTCAGCTGGATTCTAGATTCCGTCAAAACCAAACCGGCAAATGGGAGAAGGAGACATTCAGCTGGATTCTAGATTCCGTCAAAACCAAACCGGTATGCAAATGGGAGTACTTCGATTATTTCGTGTAATTTGTGTTCAACTAGAACATAACGTTGACTGAAATTCGGGAACTCCGACTACCTGATTAGCAGGAACTGCGACTACCCGATTAGCATCCAGAGGGTAGAAACCAGTCGGGAGCTGTCGAAGCGGATTCAACAATCTTATCAGTAGTGTAGTACTTCCACAAATGCTAGAGTATCTTAATTGTGACTAAATTTTGATGTATTTACCGAATCGCGTTTAACACCTGGTTCGTCAGACTTATAATCGTGTGCAATCCGGGCACAAGTTTTCTAGTGAGAGCCTGCATAGTCAATTTGTTTAGGCTGTCAGCGCGTTTGCTCCTCTGAGGTCAGGGTAGTGAACAATGTGGGCAGTGTCCAAGGTAATTATTCAAGTTTTGTATTTAACAAGCTGTATGCTTAGTAAGAGTGAAAGCTGAATTTCGATCATAAACATAGGCACGCGACATGCACGTAACCAAAAATTCCGTGCAATTTTGAATATGCCATCTAAGAGTGACCCAGAGCTACTGAACACATCTGATGCTGTCGCATCTGGCCGACATAGTCAGATAAGTTTCAAGTACAAAGCAAAGCTGAGTTTCATAGATTCAAGATGATCAAACGTTTCTCGTTTGAAGAAATTGAGAATGCACTAGACAAACACCAGGTGCTGGTGGTCTCCTTAAGTGTGAATATTCCTGAAGGATGGATGAGACCAGCTCGATGTCAATAGCAATGTATTACTTCGGGCATATACACTAGTGACTTAACTTACTCAGATCACTATGTTCTTCAGATTTTGAATCCTGGTCATGAGCCACCTAACCAACGCCCTCCCAGTTTGTGTGATATACATATCCATTGCATCTAGGGTTATGAAGTGAGAGCAGGCGAAATCACGTAGTCCCAAACCGTCAAGTTCATAGACCTCGAAAATCTCAATTTCATTTCAGGTGATCATGGCTTTTGTTGTCAACAAACGATACCACATGGAAGATGGAGCTATTATGCCACACTTCCCCGTATATCAAAAGATAGTGACACAACAAAATCGCCAAAATAAAAACACCAGGACATATCTTTAGAAAACACTTGATTCGCAACATATTTATGAAGAGAACTGAGTTATACGCTTCGTTTGCTCCTCAAGCGAACGAATTAAGCATGCAGGTATTCAGAGGAAATAGACAGTGAACATTTGGAGATCAACGGCATCGACCGAATGTACAACAGCTGATCGGAGTAAACATGCAAACAACGTCTCATCGTTCGTTCTCCGTCAAAGCCGTGGTATGATTCTCAGGATATCAAAAATACTGAGTTTGCACCACATCGGAGAGTGAGTACATTTGCCCACTCGCCGGCCAAATAGCCATGAGCAGTTTGTAAATTCTTCGGTCAGCGATTCCATGTCAGTGCTGATCATAAGACTGTTCCCAGAATGTCATAGTTGTCCCGCCCCACGACGTCATACGTAGTTGCTAAATTACCTGGTGGCTCACTTTTATGTTGGAAACTACGTCAAAACTGTGGTCCTATTCATTTGCTTATATGTCCTTGGTGATTTCAGTACTGATTAAATTGTATTTGAATGTGAGACCATTTGCCTTTTACCTTTCTCATTCTTATTTTCAAGTAAATGTTGGAACTTTGAGATATTTGATCACGGTAATTTTTGATTCACAATTATTCTTCTGCAAGCACCAATACCATTCTAATAGATTTCTAATGGATTTTAATAGATTTTGTTTTCAAATTTGACTGAGTTGTGTCTCGCTGAAAACTTAAATCCCTCTCTATTTTATATTTTCGCAGTCTTTTGCTCTCAGTGATCGCGCAAACTTGGTGAATCTAGCCATTTAGAAGCAGTCCGTGGCTAGAGGACAGAAACATTTTCAGCATGACAGAACTGATGACCGATGTCATGGGTAACGCGATCGCCATATTTCAGCCAAAGCGGGAGATCAGTCAAATTGTGACTCTAATATCACTTTTGACGCAGCGTTAGCCATGGGAATATAAAACAGCATGACCGAACGTGGGACGAACAATCTATGAGCATCGTGTCAAATAATCCATTCCTGTGCTCGTTCGGTGATTCTTACTGTGTGCAGTCCGCCATCCCATGGCTGTTTTACCACGGAAAGTTCAACACACGTGCAAAGTATTTTTTCCGACAAAGGATCCTATCGCGATGCCGAATGGTGATAACTACACAGACTGCGATTGTGCGGTGCTGTAGAGTTATGTTGGCACAGCCGGTGACTTGTAGACAACGCAGAAGCTTCGGCTGCTAGATGTTGCACTACTGAACTGGTTCTCGTCTAGGTATCTCCATAAGCTAGGTAGTGTGTATTTCACTCTTTCAGTCTTTGGCCGAGTAGCCCCGTCTTGCACCCAACGTAGTCAAGCGTATGAAAATTAGTAAAATAACGTGTTTTGTGGTGTACAGTCACCCTATGTATGGGGATAAAGGCGACTGCTGACGAAACACGTTCGGACGTTTGCGAATGAAAAACGTTGTACAGACTGGTAAAAGCGACCTGTATGATAGATCGGTCGGTACATCTAGTCTAAATGGGTGGCTAGTGTAAACGGGTTTTGTTTCAAAAGTTGATCACCGACAGCTGGATATTCGCCGTTATACACATGTCTATGAACTTAATGTATATCAGGGTACTGAGGAGAACGATGAGCACCTCAGCTAGTGCGTCGTAAGACCTTGCGGTTTGCGATGAGTTTGTTCAGAGATGCACCAAATTTCCTTTCGTCGTCAAGTGTTAAAACAACATCACCATTCTTCAGCCGAAAATCTTTCAAAAATTAAATTCCCGTTAACACTCCTAGGCTTATCATACTGGGTTCGATCAATTGTTACCTGGACGCAAAATTATTGCACTGCTGAAATCCAACATTTCCTGATTTCCACTGGCTGGTGCAGAAAATCATTAATTCCTATGTTACAACAGTCTTGAAAATCATTCTTCTCTGACACACTCCACCTACACCCACCTTTGACTTGGAGTTCTACCCGAAGAGAAATATCCCCCAATCTAAGGAAGCTTACTGATCGGCACTATCTACTTTCAACATGAATTGTCGAACCGTATTAACATTCGTATAACAAATGTCAATGCGTTCTAACAGCAGTATGTTAATTTCCTCAGTGTGATCTCACATCTTCCTACTGTTTCACTGATTTTTAGCTAGATGTTGAGCGGTTATGATAGATGTTTTTTCTAGGTGCAGTCCGGATTATAAGTTGAATTTTCCGAATATAGTCCGACGTCTCTAAAGGCATTTCGCTCGCCCTAGTATCACTCGATCGCATGTCCTACGTTTGGATTTCAGGTCAATGTACAAGCGCAAATCAGTTGATATGTTGCATACTTTATGACGTCTTAAAAATCAAGCGGTTCAAGTGACATTCAATTATCTTCTATTTCCACTTAGTTGCACTAATGCCGTTTTGCTGGACATACATCAATGCGTATCTTAATTACTGGTTATTTCGTGTGTTGTGTATTCGAAAAAAATTATCATAGAATAATCGTAGTTAATGTGAAAAAATCAATTTTGTGAGGTGCTTTATGATGTCACGAACAACCTACATTACTCATATTTAGTCCATTCGGATGCAAGATATTATAGCATACTTCCCAAGCGGGGAATAATGCTGACGAATCGTACCAAATTCGGTCGCAGTTGTTTCAGTTACACCAGCCTGGTCCTAATTGGTATAGCGTTTACGGAGCTACTCATCAACCCCTATTGGGTTTACATTCTAACGCGGATGGGCGGTAATCTGCAACTCCGTGCAGAGTCGAAAGAGATCCTATACTGATTTTGCTAGTCAAGAATGAATCAGCTGTACAGTTCTTTACGACTTTCCTAGAGGTTTCAAAACATGTTCTAACTTCAATGCCAATGAAGAATTCCGGTGATTATCCCAAGATGTTTACTACCAAAAAGCAATAAATTTGAGATTTGTCTCCGGATCAATCATGCAGATATTCCGTATCTCACAGTGGACTTACGAAAATTTTGCACATTTGTCTCAGAACCCTGTGCTCAAGCTAGTTTTCTGCAATTATTTAAGGTAACAGCGACCGAATTCTCCTGTAAGCTAGCTTAACCAGAAGCAGTTTGATTTATATCTTAGCAAAATCCTTTCCATAACGGCGAAAAACAGTGGGGATCAGATTAGGAAGCAGATTCTAATTATGTCTTGGTATACTAGTCTGTCACAACACAGGTTAAAAGGCGCTAATACACAAGTACCAACATGTTGTTTCATAAGATACGTCAAATTCAACGACTCCGAAGAAATCCATTTCAATTTCGGTGGTCTTGTTCCTACTTCGCATGCCATAGACTTTTCCTCAAAAGATTTGCGTCAGGTAAAAATTCGCTTAGAAGTCAAAACTTGATTGATATTCGATACTTGATCCTGCATAGTACACATTGCATATCAAAGTTTTCTGACAAAACATGACCGTCTAAAATTTGTCAAAGCGAAATTGCATTAGGTATATGCTTGGGATTCAACAGAATTATAGAAAGGAAAGAGGTTATTTATATCTTAGCAAAATCCTTTCCATATCGGCGAAAAACAGTGGGGATCATATTAGGATCAGATTCTAATTACGTCTTGGTATACTGCTCTGTCACCACACAGATTGGAAGGCACTAATGACAACTCCGGTCCAAAACGAAGAATAAATATAAAAACTGAACCAAACTATCAAGCAGGCAGTTAACAGTAGTAAACATACAATGGTTGTTCAACCTATAGTGGGATTCAGATCATTTCAAGACGGATGAATTATATCTTACTGTGCATTATATGCATGTTTTAATACCCACTCCCATAATTACATTATTATATTATATTATTGCTACACTCAAGAAATTGGAGGTAAATACAAATGAATATTTGACGGACAGTTTTTTTATAACAAGATAACCTGTGATATTTGAAAATTAGTCCTTTATTGCGCACTTCTACTTCCGATGATAGTAGGTCAGCACAAATAATCACTCGAGGCCCTGAGCGTAATTACGATTATAGTCAGAGCTGAGGATCTCAGATTATACTGTATGCACAGAAAAATAGCTTGAGTTTTATTTCATTGGCCTCATCATTTTGGTTGTAAATGTTACGGTATGTTCTCTGTGTGAAGAAAATTCCTGATAGAAAGGGCAGTAGCGTCTACCTGTCCCTGTTTAGTCATTCGTGGAATTCCGCCTCAAGTACAAGGTCACTAGCTTGACAATCTCCATGTATTTGCAAAATGTGTGGTGCCAGTTGTGCTCGTAAGTGATGAATCAGATGTACAACACTTTTCGGTTTTCCGGGCGCTATACCACAGTCCGATCATTTTATGTTAGATATAACTTGGTAAATTTTTGTATCTGTCAGCCGCAGACAATACAGCATCATCAATCTTTAGCCTGAAAGTCAGTCAATGATTAAATTCTTGTTGACGACGATAAGCTTATGCGTTCTATGGAGCATTCTATCATTGACTATATACATTGAGGAGGATCCAGACTTATAGTGATAGAAATGAAATAAATTAGACTGTTGAATGCAATGTGTGCGTCAATCTCGAAATACGAGCGAACCTTGTATAGGCACCACATTCGGTATTCAAACTCAAATTAATTTGTGCCATCAGCCACTAAAACTCTGCAAGCGGTCTACGGTTTACCCCTCCGGATTTGTACGTCATCAAAGCTGTTTTTCCAAGTGTATCATCGAGCACCTGCATGACGTTATCAAGTGCCTCTGTCATAATTCGCCGTCATTTTGCGTCACTTATACAGTAGCAAGTTGATTTCGTACTGTCAAACAGTTTGCCATTCTCAAACGGTGACAATGCTGATGACTAAATTTATGTTGACTCTTATCGGCATTATTCTCGGGGTCATGTGAGAACTGCGGATTTGTTTATTTTCTTGTAATTCAGGAATGCTCATGGTCTGAAGATGATGTCAACTAACACTGAGTGGTTACGTAATTTTCACGGCACATATTCCTTTTACTTAACCTACTTATCTCAGTATGTTCTTCAGCTCGTCAATACCGGCCATGAGCACACTATCAAGCGGTTCATAATTTCAAGTGTTTTGAACTGAGTGCAAGTAAAATCACGTAATCTTAAACAGTCAGTTTAAAGAATCCGAGAAACTCCGACTTGGGCTTTTCCTCAAAAGATTTCCACCATGTAGAAATCCGCTTAGAAGTCAAAGCTCTCCGAAGTATTTCGTACAGCTGACTGCGTAACAGTCGCCCACTAAATTTCCATAATTGCAGACAAACTACAGTGAAAATTATAAAACCACCGTGTAGCCTTTTTAATCTCGTTTGAAGTTATCGGCAGTGCTAATTTTCATTTCGAATCCCCGACTTAAAGATTATCTGTTGGAGCATTCAGGCCATTCGGCCATGAGCGGCTGAGCAGATGGGCGAGTAACTCGCAATTTGGGGGCTTGACATACGGAGTAAAATGCCGAATGAATATTCGCTTAGTTGCTTCTAGTAGAATGTGTGGAAAACGATTATCGATTGTTAAAATGTCATTGTTCTCTCCTATAGCCCCACCAAGTCAAAGTTCGGCACATCGCTAATTTATATTCACCAAACTCATTTTATTTCCGAAATATGTGTGTACCTATCACTCTCTCACCGCAAAATCCCTCAGCAGATTGTCCCAAGTAAGCCAGCGACAAACGAGTTGCTATTCGAACGAAACATCTCTTCTGCGTTATTTGCCTTCTTCACCGGCAGGGTCGAGGTCCACAAACAATTCTCGTTTAATAACAGATCTTATGTTTTTATCCGTACCATAATCTCGTGTGAAGTAGCCGGTTGTGATACACCGCGTATGAGAGAGATGGAGGTGGTAGAAAACTGGCAATTTCATCGATTGCTGTCTATCCTTAAAATCGCGGAGGGAAAACAATATCAGGTAACGAAGCTTGATTTTTTGGTCAAAGTTTCAGACATCTTTCGAAAACTAGTCTTGAGTAATGCCAACTATATACTGCAATGCATCAGATGTCCCATTTCCGATTAAGAGTTATTTCAATGCAGCTAACTATGGTTTTCACTGCATGTAGCAACGCATGTTTCCAAAGTGCGCAATCCCATTCGCGTAAGATGACATCTTTCGTAGCATGATAAAATTCTAGCGCTCTCGTGGTTTTTAAGAAGATAAAAAGTCGTACTTCTCACATAACACCGAAAGTAATGCCGCTAAACCTAACCAGATTTTCAGTGATCAACATTGAAAATAATTCGCGTTTTGACGTTGTCACTTTGTATGAGATAAATGAAGCACTTTGAAAAACATTTAAGATGACGTGATGGAGTAAACTATAAACTGCTTATTGATTCTCGGTAGGTGAGATCGCAGATTCATTTGAGTGTCAATCCTGGATGTGGATTTCGAGATTCACACCAACACTGAATTCAACGGTATAATTTATTGCACTACTATCGCTCTACGTCCGGTCATAGATGGAACACCAGGGCAACAGTAGCACGTTGTGCGACCACGCTACACAAGTAGACATGCGGTTGATACAACGCACTGACATTTGTTATATGAAAAGTGACACGGATTAATAAAAAATACTAAATATGGGATTCGGGGTAAATCTCACTTCACTTCAGGATACTACTCAGATCAAGAAATAACCGGAAGTTTCTACTATGGTTCATGACACTTTTGAACCCACCTCCGAATAGGTCAGTATGCGTTCATCCGTTAAAGTCAAGTTATGCTAAACGAATTTGTGCGTGGGACTGCGCACGTATGCATGATTTTGGCAAATTTTATTGCACTCAGCTTTCAGATTTTTCCCTAAAGTTTTGCCTTATGAATGGAAGTTTATTCCATCGAGCGTGAATCACTGAGTGTCAGATTTCCGCAGTACAATATCTTTACTTCCAGCTGGTAGCAGTTCAAATCCAAGTTTATTAGTGCCAACGGATATTTGGGCATTGGATGCCTTTTCTGACTCAAGATTGGTGATGCTGACTTAGGACTAGACGAAGCTAAATAAGTAGCTAATATTGCAGCTTGGATTGATCAATACTTCTACTTATTAGGAAGAACTATTTTGGAGAAAATTATGATCTCAATAGTGAAGGAAGCTAAGAATGTAGCACGTTATACCGGTCAATAAAATTCATTATAAATTGGGCACTGCGAGAACGAATAGGATGTAGTGCTTATCATGGCATGCATTCTAATCAGGTCTCATTCGGTCAGTACTATGCCCAAAAGCGCGTTTTCCCGTTAGGACGATAATGCGGTTGCAGTGGATTCATTTAGTGTTTCTGGTATAGTTAGGAAATAGATTCCGAGGCGTTCAGTCTGTTTATCAATTTACGTGGTTCACCTCACTGAGCGCTTCGACTGGTCGAAAACTCGTCGGAACATGCGACAAGCAACTTGGCAAGCAGTAAGTTTCCCATAACAATAAAAATGTTTTGTTGTATCTATGGGGATTCGCCAATACATTAAATTTGCGAGGATTTTATGAAATAATTATATGACCCATGCTATTCAACATAGTCGCTCATGTAGCTGAATGAAAATATTTTGCCAAAAAACATACAAAGTTGCGTAGGTTAAGCAACCATCATCGTCATCATCATCGACAGCATGACATCAGTGTTCAACACCGATGCTTCACTGCCGTACAACCATGACTTATTTGAAAGCCTTATTGTAAAGAAAAGAGTGAAGATGGAAGGGGGAGGGACTTAGTGCTAGCTTAACACAATCACTCCGAGGTGCCTACACCTCCAAACATTCACTCAGACGATCTGGAAAGAAACTGACAACTAGAACGCCACTGACATCGGCTGGCAGCCATATCTTGTAGCGTCTCCAACCAGGCGCAGTGAGGATCACGCGGTTCCCATCCCGGAAGGCGAGTAGCACCGACAGCACGCAAGCGTTTCGTGATCTCCTTCATACTCCTCGGCCAAGTCAAGGGTTGGCCACCTCTCTGTTAACTCACCTGGTTAAGTCACCAGGCTACATACGTAACCACCCAACGTAAGTTGCACTAGTCGTCCAGCCACGAACGTTCCTGAAGCATAAGAAAATAAACAGAGCCCTAGTTCGCACACGAACCCGGAATTAATGCCACTATTTTCAACAAATGATTCAGTCATCAACAGTGAAAATCGTTCGAGTGTTGGCATCGTTTGACACTTAGTAGGAAAACAACTATTTAACTCATAAATCACGCAAAAACACATGAGACACATGATAACGTCGTGAAAGTGCCCGATGACGCACCTGAAAAAACAGTTATGATGACGTGAAAATCCGGAGTAAACTATCAACTGCTTAAGGATTCTCAGTAGCTAAGAGCACAAACCCACTTGAGTGTAAAATCTAGATATGACACATATACACGGTTGGCTCGTTTTTCGAGATTCAGATCAACATTGCATTAAACGGCCCATTTTATTGCACTAATAACGCCTTACGTCCGATTTTTGCTTATTGATGGAAACCAATTTTTATGAGTTTTCCAATTCAAGAATTTTCTTCCTAAGTTTGTTAATTTAGATGAGACGGTACTTTTAATAATACGCTGGAGTGGGCGGCTTCATTGTACGTAGCAGTCATGCAAATCCTGGCGGAGATATAGCCGCAGATTCGGATAACTTTATTTCCATCTGACCAGGCTACATCACTTCAAACAAAATAGACTCATGTGGTAGGCTGCAAATCCTGGCGGAGATATAGCCGCAGAATCGGATAACTTTATCTCCATCTGACCAGGCTACATCACCTCAAACAAAATAGACTCATGTGGTCGGCGGATGTCAAGTGAAACCCTTCAATTTTAAAACGTCATAAAGTACACGACCTGCTAACTTATTTGTACTTCTAAATCAAAATGATATCCGTGCGTAAGACACGAAACTGACCGATACTACAGCGAGCAAGATGCGCTTAGTGGCAGTGGACTATATGCATAAAACCCAACTTACAATCAGGACTATCCTGCTCACAATCTGTTTCAAATCCCAGATGAATAATCAGTGAAACAGTAGCAACGGTAGCGACTACACTACAGAGATGAACATGCGGTTGATACAGTGCATTGACGTGTAACAAGGTTAAGAAGGAAATCCGGACGTGAGTTAGGTAGCAGTACCACTGTGATTCCTATACCAATTCCATCCATTCTTAGTGTACATATTCCTCGATAGAATGCCCCACATGATGCATAAGTGACGCCGAATTTGCATAGTGGGTTTTGCTGAATTTGGAGCACAGGTAGAGTTGGGATGGGGTAAAGCTCAAATGCGACATTGTTGTCCAGGCTCATAGGATATGCGTCATTACTCGTTATTGCCTTCACCGATGCTGCAGTAGTTGAGGACACTCACCGAGAATTTAGATAAGTCTAAAGTTTACAAAACATGACGAAGTTGCAACTACTCATAGACGGTCAGTATCTAATTGATGTGAGGTCGCGCGTCAGTTCTATATCGTGTATTGCGCAAATGTCGAAGTAGTTCGCACTTCATTTTATAAATATCTATTGCTCTCAGCCTCCAGATTTTTCCACTAAGCAAAATAATATGATAATCGTAGCAGCGTCAAAAGGATTTTAAGCATTGGAAGCTAAAGAGTGGCAATGGATACTTAGGACTAGACAATGTTCAAGACTTGATTCATCATTATTTCGACATATTTCATATTTTATTGACGTTGAAGAATGTTGAAGAAGTTCATTGTAGTTCACTGGGAATCGAGCGCAGTAAGGAAGATTCGGTTGTAGTGCTGGTAATGGTGTGCATTCTGACTGGATCTCGCTGTGTTCTTATTATGCCTAGATGATCGGAAATCCTCATGTCACTTTAACTCAATAGCACGGTTTATCTTGATTGCACCCGATAATACGATTCAGGTGTTGCCCGGATAGCCACGAAAGAGGCTCCGCGGCGTCCCATCAATTTACAAATAAATATCCGTTTAATTTTGCCCGCAAACAATATGTTTCGAGTACTATTGGGACTGCTTCATTGAAACGATGGGGATTCACTAATGCATTCATTCTCCGAGGGTTCTAAGAAATAATTTTATGCCCCGTGAATTCATCATGAACGACCATGGAATGCTCGAGGTCAGGTGGATTACGAAGGCAACTCTATCAAATCGCGTAGCCAACGTGGTTTACCAAATACATCTTGTTTCAAAATTAATATTGCCATACGTTAATGGACGTAATACACTATTCCCAACTTTGTTGAAATCCTTCTGACGGCCTAGGAAATGTTTCACGCTTTTGGAGGCTTATCTGCTAGGCACAGTCCCAGAGCTTTCTCCAGTCTTATGTGCTACTTTAGCCCAAAATTTACGAAAACAGCGAAATACACCGAGTGGTATCCAACACTTTTGAGGCGACTCCTCTTGAACGCAGCTGATGATTTTCTTAATCGACTGCAAACGCTGCTCATTTTTCAGTTGGTACGAAGTTCGAGATATCGCGAAACATATGTGGATCTAAAACAGTAGTCCCACGTTTTTCAAAAACATTTTAACAGCCCGCGAACAGTCGCGCACACCTTTGGAGTCATCATCTGTATGGATATGTTCACCACCGCAAGAATGAATTTTTGGAGCTCACCACTGAAGTCGGCAATATAGTCTCATTCATTCCAGCCAAGTTAAGCAAAAGCGATGGATGCTTGGGAGATGAACGTTATCATGTTTACGTGTCTTAAAACGTGTACTAGCGGACCAACACTATTATGATGCATATTCATTGCACGGTGTCACAAATGTACGAAGATGCCACGCTTGAGCACGCCAACTGACACCACTTCCTAAAACAAATGTAGTATTTACTTACCGTTCTCAGGCCCCTTCCTTCATACACGAGGGGCTGGTCCGTTATTCGAAGATCCAGTTCTCGAAAACGCCAGAATCCTGGTTGTGAGTTGAATGACGCACAGTTTAATAGCCTAAGATAGGACTGAAGAAGGCAGAAGAGGATGATGCTACATGAAATGCAGCAGTGTGTAGAGGGGTATTTGTTGGACCGTTGCGAGTACAACATACGAACAAAGCGTTTTTGCCACGGGACACGAAAACGTATGCCGCCAACTTCAACCATTGCGATTGTGCGTTGCTGCACAGATCTGGGTTGATTCGCCGACGTCTTTCAAACAACGCGGAAGCTTTGACTAGGTGTCACATTTGGAGCGTATCTGCTAGATGTTGTACAGCTTAGCTGGTTATCGTACCTCTAGTTCCATAAGCTATCCAGGGTCGGTTTTGTTCCTTCATTTTAGGCCTAGTTGCATTCTACGTAGTCCGCTGCACAGGAGCAGGAGAATGATTATACTGACATGTTTTGGGCGTGGACAGGCACTCAGCCTCTGTGACAAGAGGAGCACAAAGGATTGCTTGTGAACCACTTTCGGAGTGTTGTGGCCGCGAAAACATTGTTCAGTGGTGAGAGCCTTCTGTTCAGTTATCGCTTTTAAACAAGAGGCTAATCTAAGGGGTTTTCTTCAAACTGTTGCGTTGGTGATGTTTGCTTCTCCCCTTTTCAAATGTTTTTTATTTAACGTATTTGGAATCCCAGTTGCCTTTCGGGACGTTGATGAGACTTACAATGTCCAGTTCCAGCCTGCCACAAATCACATTCTCCTCGCTTTGTTAGTTAGGCTCTGCAACACGCACGACACCCATTGCGCCTATCCAGTGACTGTAACGGGGTTTACACTCCGCAAATCTGTCATGCGATGCGACCGTGTTACCACATATCCACAGGCGCTTGTTAGATTCATCCGGATTTTTACGTTTAGACAGGTGAACAAGTTTGCACTTGAATGATGTAAGCGGAACGCCCAACGGGCCTAACAACGACTCAGTAACAAACCATGGTTATGTCGATCGATTGGGCTACAAGACAAGACTTTCCAGACAGATAGCGCCACAGATGCTTGAAAACTGCTGGACATATTTTGCTTAAGGCCTTGGTTGTAGCGAGTTTCTTTGGATCACACGTTGGATATGCGCACATTTGTGGACTTACCAGGATGACAGCGCGTGAACGGGACACCATTGTTCTGGCGGGAATCACGAAAGTATGTTGTACAAATTCCCGCGACTATAAATACCTAAACTACCTATACTGAAAGAGGCATCCGTATTAGGTGCTGTAATCTCAGGGAAAACAGCCTGACTCAAGTAATATCCGGACACTTGAAGTCGCTATTTCTTCAGCGGCTTGGTATAACTGTGCGTTGTTGTCAGAGGCGGAACTGAGACGTTTCCAGCTCTTAGTGACCCATTGTTTCGGAAGCATACCCCGTGTAGACTGCTGACGGCGAACTCGAAACGAGACATTTTGAGAGGTACCATTCGGTTGTACAACGGGAACTTCAATAGAAGAATAGGTCCGGCATCAAAAGCTGCATCCGCTAAGTCATGTGTTGCGCATGCGGGACCATTATTTAACGAAAATAGATTTTGCTGCTCACCATGCCTATTTCAGGGTGGCGCGAGCAGAGAGCTACGGGAATGTCGACCTGAAAGAATTTGATGTAATTGATTACGAAAAGTTTGGGTAGGGTTTGCGCGATTCACCTTCCAAATCTTGCTCCTTGTGTTCTGTTTGGTGTCTGGTTAAGGAGACTGCAGAAACTGGCAGCCAATCAATGTCAATCGCGTTCTTGTTTCCAGTCAGCCACTATATTGTCAGAATAAGCATCACTAGGGTTGGAACTTCCACGACGATTGATGTAGTTCGTCGTTCGTAGTTAGATTTCATGAGGTTTTCAATTACCTTTAGGTTACTCTGTTCTCTGCGCTCCCGAAGTGACCATTTTATCGTTCGCACTTCTTGTTTGCTGAACCTTGCTAAATAGCAGTTTTTGCCGCGACGTTAAATGCAACATCCCCAGAGGACACACAGTGATTGTATCATTTCGTGGAGCACCTGCCTCTATCACAGCATTTCCTTCCTTCCTTCGGGAGGTTTTTCCTCTTCCAATGTCTCCAATAGCGGGATATATTAGATCCTGTTAAGTTAACTGCAGATTAGAACATTGTTTCTTGTGCTCATCAAGGCTAGACAATTGCACAACCGGGGCGTGAAATACATGTGTGTCCGTCACCAGAGCTTTCCGGATACAATGCGCACAGCACATACACGAACAATTATTTTACTCCAAAATATAAATGACATCTTAGATTTGATGTTTCTTTCTCGGTGTCATTGGTGGGCTCAATGCGGAAATATTCACGAATGCTAAACCATCATCGTGCAAGAAACTCCCATCGGTAGTCGTAAAACCTTCAATTACCAACAGAATTTATATAAATTCCTGACCCGGGTAGTCAAAATACTGGTACCAGTAGCTTATATAAAACGTTGGAGTGATTTCACTTGCACTCAGTTCAAAACACTCGAAATCATGAACCTATACTAAACTCACGCAGGAGGGCCGCTTGATAGTGAGCTCATAACGGGTATTAAAATTTGTAGAATGTACTGAGATAAGTAGGTTAAGTAAAAGGAATATGTGCCGTGAAAATTACGTAACCACTCAGTGTTAGTTGACATCATCTTCAGATCATGAGCATTCCTGAATTACAAGAAAATAAACAAATCCGCAGTTCTCACATGACCCCGAGAATAATGCCGATAAGAGTCAACATAAATTTAGTCATCAGCATTGTCACCGTTTGAGAATGGCAAACTGTTTGACAGTACGAAATCAACTTGCTACTGTATAAGTGACGCAAAATGACGGCGAATTATGACAGAGGCACTTGATAACGTCATGCAGGTGCTCGATGATACACTTGGAAAAACAGCTTTGATGACGTACAAATCCGGAGGGGTAAACCGTAGACCGCTTGCGGAGTTTTAGTGGCTGATGGCACAAATTAATTTGAGTTTGAATACCGAATGTGGTGCCTATACAAGGTTCGCTCGTATTTCGAGATTGACGCACACATTGCATTCAACGGTCTCATTTATTGCATTACTATCATTAGACATCCGGTTTTTCATATTCAAGCAGACTAATTTCAATGAACTCTGTTATTCAAGTTCGTTTCTCTAAAGCTTATCTATTTAAACGAGAGGGTACTTTAAATACTACATTGAAATTTGCGGTTGTATTAGACATAGTAGCCATGCAAAATGTTGCATCACAATAGTTGCAGATTCGCATCAATGTATATCCATTTGACCCGGCTGCATAAGTGCACATGAAATAAACTTATAAGTTACGAGAATGTCAAGGAAACCTTGTTGCTTTTTAACACGTCATAAAGTACACAACGTGTCCACCGGTTTGTTTTTCTAAATGGACTTGACATCCAAACGTAGGATATGCGATTGGCTGATACTAGTGTGAACAGGATGCGCTTAGCTGCATTGGACTGTATTCAGAAAATCCAAATTACAATCCGGACCGTTCTTGGAAAAACAGCTATCTGTACTGCTCAACATCTACTTCAGTTCTTAGATAAAAAATCAGCGCAACAGTAGAAAGTTGTATAATCACACTACAAATATAAAAAGGTGGTTGAAAGAACGCATTAATGTTTGTTATGGTAAGGGTAACACGGGTTGACTAGTCACACTGAAAGAGGAGAGTGTCGATCACTAAGCTGGCCAAGAATGCAGGATATTCCTTGCGGACAGAATTTAAAATGAAAGGTGGGTAAAGATGGGGTGTGTGGAGAAAAATGATATCCGTGCCGGTTGTAGCAGAGAAATTAATTATTTTCAACAACGGGAAAACGGAATATTAATTTGTATTTTGGGGGGGCGAAATTAAAGTACCATAAGTTAGAAGGCCGTTCCTGCGAAACATTGGCGCGGTTAGATATAGAAATGAACATTTAACGTGAAGAAAGACAGCAGAAATTATAAAAAGGGATGAATTTGGACAACGGTCGCATACACCGTCGACAATTCCCTCAGTACTTGAAAAACTAATAGACGCGCTTGTTTTCAGTGGCCATCAAGCAAATTCGGACGTACGTTATTTTGCAGTACCGCGATGGGTGCTCCTCATTGTACATGGTCCTTGATAGAGTGCTCCTGGGAATGCATAATTGACACCGAATTCGCACAAAGTTCTGCGGAAATCGACGCACAGTTGGCTACAGAATGGAGTGGTTGTTTTCTGTGACTAAGTTGTTGAGATTCGTTGGAAATGCATTATTACTCGGTATTGCTTTTACCGATGCTACAGTGTTTTAGGTTACTCATACCAAGAATTTATACTAGCCTAAATTTTGCCACACATGACTGAGTCGCCAATATTCTTAGACGGTCTGGGTGTCAGTTCTCTACTAGTGCATTTCACAAACGTCGAAGTGGTTCGTGCGTACCCATCATTTTGGAAAAGTTTCTTGCACTCGGCCTACAGACTTTTGTTACAGGTTTGCTACCAGGATGCAGACTTATTCTAACCAGTGTGAATCACGAAATGTTAGATTTCCGCAATGCAATATCTTTACATCCAGATGGCAGTAGATCGAACCCAATGAGGCAGTATAATAAGCTTAGCGTCGTCAACAGGTATTTAATGATTGAAAGATTTTCCGCTAAAGAATGGTGCTGCTGTCTTAGGTCTTGACGATGAAAGGAGATTTGATGCATCTCTCAATAAACTCATTGCAAACCGCATGGCCTTACGAAGTACTAGTTGAGGTATTCATCATTCTCTACAGTGTTGTGATAGATACTCTGTTCTTAGACATTTATAACAAAGCCTTTAAACGGCAGTCTGTGTCACATTTTTGAATCCAAACCCGCTTACATTAGTGATTGAAAGATTTTCGGCTAAAGAATGGTGATGCTGTCTTAGGGCTTGACGATGAAGGGAAATTTGATGCATCTCTCAACAAACTCATCGCAAACCGCATGGTGTTACGAAGCACTAGTTGAGGTATTTCGTTAGCAGTCTTCTTTATCCCCATATTTGGAATGGCTGTACACCCGAAGATATGTTATTTTACTAATTTTCTTACGCTCGGCTACGCTGGGCGCATGACGGGGCTACTCGGCCAAACAGTGAAGGAGTAAAATTCACAATACCTAGCTTATGGAAATAGCTAGACGCAAATCAGTACTGCACCGCACAATCACAGTTGATGAATCTCTTACAATACAAGATCGCGACACGATCCTTCGTCAGCAAAAACACTTTTTACGTGTGTTGAACTTCCCGTAGTACAACTCACCCATATGAGGTTTAAGAACAACTTAGTTGTGATTTCCGATTTGTTGGTTTGTTTTCCCAACGTTTGATTTCCATTGGAAAAGGGCTGGCATGAACAACTGTTTGTAGTCTGAGTTTCTTGAGATGCTGAATATACTGACCGAACCGTTGGACTGCGCACAGTAAAAATCACTGAATGAGCATATGACTAGATAATTTGACACGATGCTCACTGACTGTGCATCCCACGTTCGGCCACGATGTTCTATTTCCCAATGGCGAACGCTGCGTCCAAAGTGATATGGCCGCCACAACTGGATTGACTCCCGTGTTATTTGAGACACGGCATTCATGTTACACATGATATTGGTCATCCGTTCCGAGTCTTGCTCCCTGTCGTCTAGCCACACGTTACTTCTGAATGGCTAGATTCACCAAGTTTGCGCAATCACTGAGAACACAAAGCAAATAAAATAATACGGTGCAGGGGAAATTCAGTATCCACCGAGAAACAATTCACTCGCAGTCAAAAGCAGAATCTGTTAAAGTGGTATCGGTGCGTTGCAGAAGAATAATTTTGGATCAGTAATTACCGTTTTGAGGTTCCCAACATCCCAACATTCACTTGAAAAAAGGAATGAGAAGGTAAATTGCAAACGGTCTCAAATTCATATACACTTTCATCAGTACGTAATGAATGTACCCTAACCATTGAAAGATTTTCGTTTAAAGATTGGTGATGCTGGCTTAGGACTTAACGATGTAGGGACTAGGCGCATGGCCGGCCTACTCAGCCAAAGACTGAAATAGTGAAATACACTCAACCTACCTTATGGAGACAGCTAGACGAGAACCAGTTCAGTAGTGCAACATCTAGCAGCCGAAACTTCTGCGTTGTCTACAAGTCACCGGCTGTGCCAACATAACTCTACAGCACCGCACAATCGCAGTCTGTGTAGTTATCACCATTCGGCATCGCGATAGGATCCTTTGTCGGAAAAAATACTTTGCACGTGTGTTGAACTTTCCGTGGTAAAACAGCCATGGGATGGCCCAGAACATCATTATGGTTTTCTATTTGTTGGTTTGTGCGCCCAAAGTTCAATTTTCATCGGAAAAGAGCTGGAAAGAACGGCTGTTGAAACGATCGGTTTGTAGTCTGAATTTCTTGAGAGGCTGACCAGACCGTTGGACTGCACACAGTAAGAATCACCGAACGAGCACAGGAATGGATTATTTGACACGATGCTCATAGATTGTTCGTCCCACGTTCGGTCATGCTGTTTTATATTCCCATGGCTAACGCTGCGTCAAAAGTGATATTAGAGTCACAATTTGACTGATCTCCCGCTTTGGCTGAAATATGGCGATCGCGTTACCCATGACATCGGTCATCAGTTCTGTCATGCTGAAAATGTTTCTGTCCTCTAGCCACAGACTGCTTCTAAATGGCTAGATTCACCAAGTTTGCGCTGCCAACAAACGGGACAGAGCAACCGATTACTTGTACCCGATGCACTCACTTTGATGGCATTGTGATATTTTGTGCCATAGGAATCAGTCTGCTACATGACCAAGAAGCAGAAACAGCAAGAAGCAGTCAATATCGAGGCTACACCGCACCAAAACCTACCTCGTCAACCAAACAGACACACCAAATTTGCTGCTCCCAGGGGTGACACATACAACACATATAAACATACAGTTTAACTTCCGACTCTCCACTATCAACGTCCGAGGATAGCATCACAAGTCTTCTTCGTCATGCACCACTCACTGAATAAAGCTGATGATAGTGCTTCGGGGACTGGTGACATTTTCCCTCGCATCCACCTTCCTTCCTAGATAGTTCTAGTATCGTCCATCTCACTAACAACCTCCAGGAATTTACACCCATCAGTCGTTACGAGTTTGGTTTACCCTCACCACACCGCCTCTTAGCCCACATGCAGTAAACTGTCCTGTCTCAGGTGATATAGTTGTATTCGCAATCTTAGCTTGACTCTGATGACTACACTACTGAGTACAGATTCATCCTTATCCTGTCTTGTTTAATCAACTGATGTCCTTCCATAACTGTGGTAGACGTTCATTTTTCCCTATTAAAGGACTATATCCTGTCTGATAACCCCTATACCTCTCCAGACCTTATTTATCTCATCTCATTTCATCTTCTCCCCAAGCTTCGACCCGTGGTAATGCGCGCTATGGACTATCTGTTTGGTTGTTGTCAACTCCACCCGATTTGTGCATCACGAAGGAAGGGATCGCGACCTCAAAATAAAAGGGAAAACAACAACAACAAGACTGCACATCTCAGCCTAACAACCTAATTCACGACGTCCATCACGGGGCTGTCCAGAAACCGAAGTACTTCAGTGCAGTGCTGGTACGGCACTGGAATACCCGGGCTGATAGCATACCCGCAATTGTTTCTCTCTTACCTTGTCCAGGCCCTCTCGCTCACTGGTTCCCATACCGACAACCACAATCAACCCTCATTTGTCCCCGGCCACCACCGGAAGGCGTTCATTGCAATCTGCCGAACCTTTTGCCAGATGTAAAGATCTTGGCGGCTTTTATTCGTACTCCTCACCAACTGGGTCAATTACTGCTCAGTCTGCGTGAACTCGTTTCCCAAGTGACTTTTACACTCGACCCTGCTTCATCTGCAACACTAGTGAGTCGCATAAGCCTCACTACACACTGTAATTCTGCGTTTCCTGCTACCATTTATCCGTACTACATTTTTACCCCACTACACCACCCTCACATAGCTTTCCGTGGCCATCCGCCACAGCCCAAGGCCATGAAGCCCTGGTGGCGGTTCCGGGCTTTAGTTCAAACCGGCCTGCCATGTCGTGGCAGCTCCGCTGAATCTCCATGTCCATTATTCCGGCCTTACACTTCCTGTGGTTTCAAGTTTTTTGTTTTTGTCACGTTCCAGTCAGGAAGCTCTTTATTATGCCCTCACTTGTATTGTTTTCTTTGCCCGCCACTTTTAAACCCTAACGTTCAGA